>NW_016826689.1:1153533-1175204 GCF_001698545.2 Rhinopithecus bieti
AAAAAAAAAAAAAAAAAAAAAAAGAAGAAGAAGAAGACATAACTGAGACTGGGGAATTTACAAAAGAAAGAAGTTTAATTGGACTTACAGTTCCAATTGGCTGTTCCACGTGGCTGGGGAAGCCTCACAATCATGGCAGAAGACAAGGAGGAGCAAGTCATGTCTTACATGGGTGGCAGCAGGCAAAGAGAGGATGAGGAAGACGCAAAAGCGGAAACCTCTAATAAAACCATCAGATCTTGTGAGACTTATTCACTGCCACAAGAAAAGTATGGGGGAAACCACACCCATGATTCAATTATCTCCCACTGGGTCTCTCCCACAACACCTGGGAATTATGGGAGTACAATTCAAGATGAGATTTGCAGGGGACACAGCTGAACCATATCAATGACAAAACAAGGTATTTTAATACCCCAAAAGATCACACCAGCTCTCCAGCAATGGATTCAAACCAAGATGAAATCTCTGAATTGCTACAAAAAGAACTTCAGTCGATTGTTAAGTTAATCAAGGAAGAACCAGAGAAAAGTGAAGTTCAACTTAAAGAAACCAAAAACATGATATAGGATATGAAAAGAAAATTCTTCAGTGAAATAGATAGCATACATAAAAAACAGTCACAACTTCTGGAAATCAAGGACACACTTAGAGAAATGCAAAATGCACTGCAAAGTCTCACCAAACAAGCAGAAGAAAGAACTTCAGAGGTCAAAGACAAGGCTTTTGAATTAACCCAATCCATCAAAGACAAAAGAATTTTTAAAAATGATCAAAACTTCCAAGAAGTTTGGGACTATGCTAAATGTCCAAACCTAAGAATAATCTGTGTTCCTGAGGAAGAAGAGAAATCTAAAATTTTGAAAAACATATGGAGGGAATAATTGAGGAAAACTTCCCCAGCCTTGCTAGAGATCTAGACATCCAAATATAAGAAGCTCAAAGAACATCTGGGAAATTCATCACAGAAAGATCATCACCTAGGCACATAGTCATCAGATTATCTAAAGTCAAGACAAAGGAAAGAATCTTAAGAGCTGTGAGGCAAAAGCACCAGGTAACCTATGAAGGAAAACCTATCAGATTCACAGCAGATTTCTCAGCAGAAATCCTACAAGCTAGAAGGGATTGAGTTTTATTTTGGCCTCCTTAAACAAAACAATTATCAGCAGAGAATTTTGTATCTGGTGAAACTAAACTTCATAAATGAAACAAAGATACAGTTTTTTCCAGACAAACAAATGCTGAGAAAATTCACCACTACCAAGCCAGCACTACAAGAACTGCTAACGGAGCTCTAAATCTTGAAACAAATCCTTGAAATACACCAAAACAGAACCTCCTTAAAGTGTAAATCCCACAACACCTATATAATAATAACACAATGAAAAAAAAAAAAAAGGTATTCAGTCAACAAATAGCATGATGAATGGCCTAAATGCTCCACTTAAAAGATACAGAATGGCAGAATGGATAAGAATTCACCAACCAAGTTTCTGCTGTCTTCAGGAGACCCATCTAATACATAAAGACTCACATAAACTTAAGGTAAAGGGGTGGAAAAAAATATTCCATGTAAAGGGATACCAAAAGCGAGCAGGAATAGCTTTTCTTATATCAGACAAAACAGACTTTAAAGCAAAAGCAGTTAAAAAAAACAAAGTGGGATATTATATAATAATAAAAGTCCAACAGGAAAATATCACAGTCCTAAATATATGTGCACCTAACACTGGAGCTCCCAAATTTATAAAATAATTACTACTCGACCTCAGAAATCAGATAGATGGCAACACTGTAATAGTGGGAGATTTTAATACTCTACTGACAGCACTAGACAGGTCATCAAGACAGAAAGTCAACAAAACAACAATGGACTTAAACTATACCCTACAAAAATGGACTTAACAGATATTAAGGGAACATTCTACCCAACAACTGCCGAATATACATTCTATTCATCAGCACCTGGAACATTCTCATATGGTCATATGATAGGCCACAAAACCAATCTCAGCAAATTTAAGAAGATGGGGATTTTATTAAGTACTCTCTCAGATCACAGTGGAATAAAATTGGAAATCAACTCCAAAAGGAATCCTCAAAACCATGAAATTACATGGAAATTAAATAACCTGCTCCTGAATGATCATTGGGTCGACAATGTAATCAAGATAGAAATTAAAAAATACAGCTAAGCATGGTGGCTTATGCCTGTAATCCCAGCACTTTGGGAGGCTGAGTCGGGTGAATCACCAGGTCAGGTGTTCGAGACCAGCGTGGCCAACATCCTGAAACCCTGTCTCTACTAAAAATACAAAAAAATAGCTGGGCGTGGTGGCACATGCCTGTAATCCCAGCTACTCAGGAAGCTAAGACAGGAGAATTGCTTGAACCTGGGAGGCAGAGGTTGCAGTGAGCTGAGATGGCATCACTGTACTCCAACTTGGGCAACAGTGCGAGACTCCATCTCAAAAAAAAAAAAAAAGCTTTTAAGTGCACAACAATAGTGACACCACCTATCAAAACTTCTGGGATATAGAAAAGGCAGTGCTAGGAGGAAAGTTCATAGCCTCAAATGCCTACATCAAATAGTCTGAAAGGGCACAGACAATTTAACGTCACACCTCACAGAACTGGAGAAACAAAAAGAATCCAAGCCCAAACCCAGCAGAAGAAAAGAAATACTGAAGATCAGAGCAGAACTAAATGAAACTGAAACACACAAAATTACAAAAGATAAATGAAACAAAAAGCTGGTGCTTTGAAACATAAATAAAATTGATAGGTCATTAGTGAGATTAATCAAGAAAAGAAGAGAGAGGACCCAAATAAGCTCAATTAGAAACAAAGTGGGAAATATTACTACTGATACCACACAAATACCAAAGATTATTCAAAGCTATTATGAACACCTTTATGGACATAAACTAGGAAACCTAGAGGAGTTGGATAAATTTCTGGAAATATACAACCCTCCTAGATTAAACCAGGAATATACAGAAACTCTGAACAGACCAATAACAGGCAGTGAGACTGAAATAGCAATAAAAAAAATTGCCAACAAAAAAAAAGTGTAGGACCAGACCATTCATAGCTGAATTCTATCAGACATTCAAAGAAGAATTGGCATGAATCCTATTGACACTATTCCACAGGATAGAAAAAAGAGAGTCTCCCTAAATCATTCTATGAAGCCAGTATCACCCTAATACCAAAACCAGGGAAGGACATATCAAAAAAACAGAACTACAGACCAATATCCCTGATGAACAGGGTTTCATCCCTGTTATAAAACTAACTTGATCATGGTGGATTATCTTTTGGATACGCTGTTGGATTTGGTTAACTAGTATTTTGTTGAGGATTTTTGTATCACAGAACTAGGAAAAAAAAAAAAAAAGAAAATCCTAAAATTCACATGGAACCACAAAAAGAGCCTGCATACCCAAAGCAAGACTAAACAAAAAGAACAAATCTGGAGGCATCACATCATCTGACTTCAAACTATACTATAAGGCCATAGTCACCAAAACAGTATGGTACTGGTATAAAATAGGCATGTAGACCAATGGAACAGAACAGAAACCCCAGAAATAACCTAAATACTTAGCCAGCTAATCCTCAACAAAGCAAATAAAAACATAAAGTGGAGAAAGGCCACCCTATTCAACAAATGGTGCGGGGATAATTGGCTAGCCACAGGTAGAAGAATGGAACTGGAGCCTCATCTCTCTCCTTATACAAAAATCAACTCAAGATGGATCAAAGACTTAATTCTAAGACCTGAAACCATAAAACTTGTAGACAACTCACAGAGTGAGAGAAAATCGTCACAATATATACATCCGATAAAGGACTAATATCCAGAATCTATAAAGAACACAAACAAATCAGCAAGAAACAAAACAGAACAAAACAACAACAACAACAACAATCCAATCAAAAAGTGGGCTAAGGATATGAATAGACAATTCTCCAAAGAAGATACAAAATGGTGAACAAACGTGAAAAAATGCTCAACATCACTAATTATTGGGGAAATGCAAATTAAAATCACAGTGCACACCTCCTCACTTCTGCAAAGATGCCCATAATCAAAACATCAAAAAATAACAGATATTGGGCTGGGCACGGTGGCTCATGCCTATAATCCCAGCACTTTGGGAGACCAAGGCGGGTGGAACATGAGGTCAGGAGAATCGAGACCATCCTGGCGAACATGGTGAAACCCCGTCTCTACTAAAAATACAAAAAAAATTAGCCGGGTGTGGTGGCGGGTGCCTGTAGTCCCAGCTTCTCGGGAGGCTGAGGCAGGAGAATGGTGTGAACCTGACAGGCAACTGAGCTTGCAGTGAGTGGAGATCTCGCCACTGCACTCCAGCCTGGGAGACAGAGCGAGACTCCGTCTCAAAAAAATAAAAATAAAAATAATAATAATAGATGTTGGCATGAAAAGGGAACACTTTTACATTGTTGGTATGAATGTAAACTAGTATAACCACTATGGAAAACAGTGTAAAAACTCATCAAAAAACTAAAAGTAGATCTGCCATTTGATCCAGCAATCCCACTACTAAGTATCTACCCAGAGGAAAAGAAGTCATTATACAAAAACGATACTTGCACATGCATATTTATAGCAGCACAATTTACAATTGCAAAAACATGAAACCAGCCCACATGCCCATCAATTGAGTGGATAAAGAAAATGTTACATATATATATACACATATACATACACACACATACAATATACACACACACCACAGAATACTACTTGGCCATAAAAAGGAATTAAGTAATGGCATTCGCAACAACCTGAATGGAATTGAAGACTATTATTTGATTTGAAGTAACTCATGAATAGAAAACCAAGCATCATACTTTCTCATTCATAATTAGGAGCTAAGCTATGAGGATTCAAAGCCATAACACTGATACAATGGACTTTGGGAACTCGGGGAAAAGGGTGGGATGCGGGTGAGAGATAAAAGACTCTACATTGAGTACAGTGTATACTGCTTGGGTGACGGGTGCACCAAAATCACACAAATCACCACTAAAGAACTTACTCATGTAACCAAACATCACCTGCTCCCCAAAAACCTATGGAAATAAAAAATTTTTTAAAAGTCAATATTAAAAAAAAGCCCCTTTATTTTCAGGGGCACTTTCTCTCCTCTCAGTTTCAACTTCCACCCCCCACCCCACCAGCCACCCCTCCCGCGAGATCACCACTGAGGTTTGTCTTTCTTAACCAAAAGGTCATTGTAAAAAAAAAAAAATTTTTCCTAAATTTATGAACTATTCATCATATATATCACTTTAGAAAGGCAGGGAAACTTGAAAAAAAATTTTAAATCTCTCCTAGTCTTAAAAAATGTTCAAAATGGAATTCTCTCTATTTGCAGCATCTATTAATAAAAGGGGTAGGACGATGATGAAAAGAATTTATTCTCTGCCGTCCAGAGAAAACTCTAGACACCAAGGCCTTTTAGTGTTTCTATGTTTTTCTATTTCGGATAAAGAGCATGGTGTTGGATTGCTGGAGGTCAATAAATGCCAGCCTCCATGTGTCCTGCTTACCTCCTCCAGCTTCCTGCAAATATGAGGAGTGCAGAGTCAGGGGGCCCTGGTGTTAAGGCTCTGTCCAATCATGACACTCACCAAAGCTGATTCACTCCTAAGAATGGAACCCACTGCCCTGCCAGAAAACTTCAGGAGAAACTCGGACATTTTTGCAACTGTCTGTGGTATCTGTCATCAGGCTGACACTTACTGCAAAAATCTCACCCATGGCCGTTAGCGTCAGCATTTCTGTGAAGCTTATGGTGTGGGTAATTTATACTTCTTTCCGGCTACCCTGCCTTCTAAATCCCCAGCGCATCCTCTCCATTTTTTTTGAGACCATCATTTCACTGGAAGGACCTGCGTCATCTATCACCGTCCTCCAGATTCAGCAGGTTTTAAGGAGCCCAGCAGTCAAGTGCTCTACCCAGGAGAGGGGATGTGGGAAGCCGACCCTAATTCACCTTAATGGGATGGTCACAGAAAGCAAAGTCTGGTTGGTTTCACTCTTTCTAAAATTTAGTTATTATTATTATTATTATTATTATTATTTAGAGACAAGGGTCTTGCCCTATTACCCAGGCTGGAGTGCAGTGGCACAATTGTAGTACACTGCAGCTTCAAATTCCCAGACTCAAGTGATCCTCCTGCCTCAGCCTCCTGAGTAGCTGAGCCTTACAGGCATGCACCACCATACCCGGCCATTTTAATTTTTACTTATTTTTGTAGAGACGGTATCTGGCTATGTTGCCCAGGCTGGTCTGGAACTCCTGGCCTCAAATGATCCTCCTGCCTTGGCCTCTCAAAGTGTTGGGATTACAGGCATGAGCCATTGAGCCTGGTAGTTTTTATTTTTATTAAAGTGATCCATGAACACGTTTTAAGTAGTCAAGTAGTTCTATAAGGCTTATTAAAACAGACTCAAAAAGCTGTCTCCCATTGTCTCATTCCCTAAGCCCCCGGAGACCATTTAAAGCTTTGTAGACATATATATATATATAGATAGATACATATATATATAAAAAGATATACATATATATGTATATCTTTCATGTCCCTAAATACTACTTTTGCTATCCACCATAGAAAATGAGGATCTATTTTCACTCTCCTCCAACAACACTACACACATACAGTTTTTCCATTCCTGTCCCCCAACAGGTTTTATATAATTATGGTGAGATAAATATTCAGTGTTTACATTATTCAAAATATGTAAATGTTTATTGATATACATACATTTACATATTTACAGATAGATCATTTTAAATATGTGTGTTTACAGGTAAATCATGTAGTTCATTAGTATTGCGTTTCCTTTCTTGCACAGTTCCATTTTTGCTGAAGTTAATAATTGCCTTTCATTATTTATTTCCTTTGCTGTACATCTCACTAAGTAATCTCCAAAGTCTCTCTGCTTGTCCATGTGGCTTCTCATCTTATTCTGACACATGAAGGGGTCTCTTAATTTCATCTTCTTTAAGAAGACCATCTCAGGGCCTTCTTTATTCCAGGGTACAGCCATCCTTCTTCCTACTTTTCACCTTCTTCCTGGATCCTCACATTCTCTGATATTAGACCCCTTAGTCTGTTGCAACTCTTAAATCTCTTCCTTGTTTTTTGCCTTTATTTTTACAGAACTCATCCTCAATTAAATTTCAAATAAAAGGGTGCATGAGAGTTAACATTTTTGAGATACTGTTTGTCTGAAAACATCTTTGCTGCGCATTGTTTTGGTCTAAGTGTTTGTGTTCCCCCAAAATTTGTATGTTATAATAGAATCCCTAATGTGATGGGGTTAGCAGGTGGGACCTTTGGGAGGTGATTAGGTCATGAGGATGCAGCCCTCATAAATGGGATTAGTGCCCTTAGAAAAGAGACCCCAGGGCTGGGCACAGTGGCTCAAGCCTGTAATCCCAGCAGTTTGAGAGCCTGAGGCAGACAGATCACTTGAGCTCAGGAGTTTCAGACCAGGCTGGGCAACACGGTGAGACTCTGTCTGTACTAAAAACACAAAAAAATAGCTGGGAGTGGTGGTGCTTGCCCATAGTCCCAGCTACACAGGAGGCAGAGGTGGGAGGATCACTTGAGCCCAAGGGCAGAGGCTGCAGTGAGCCAAGATCACGCCACTACACTTCAGCCTGGGTGATGGAGTGAGATGGGGTCTCAAAAAAAAAGAGACCCCAGAAAGCTGCCCTGGGAGGACACAGCTAGAAGGTGCCATTTCTGGACCAGAAAATGGGTTCTCACCGGACACTGAATTTGCTAGTACCTTGATCTTGGACTTCCCAGCATCAGATCTGTGAGAAATAAATTTCTGTTGTTAATACGATACCCAGTTTATGGTATTTTGTTATAACCCAAATAGACTAAGGCATACATCCACTCTAAATTAGACTTAAACAGTGTAGAAAACACTAGGAATCATTTCATTTTCTTTTTCTTTTTCTTTTGAGACGGAGTCTTGCACTGTCGCCCAGGCTGGAGTACGGTGGTGCCATCTCGGCTCACTGCAAGCTCCACCTCTTGGGTTCACGCCATTCTCCTGCCTCAGCCTCCAGAGTAGCTAGGATTACAGGCGCCCGCCACCACGCCCAGCTAATTTTTTTGTATTTTTAGTAGAGACAGGGTTTCACCGTGTTAGGCAGGATGGCCTCTATCTCCTGACCTCATGATCCGCCTGCCTTGGCCTCCCAAAGTGCTGGGATTACAGGCTTGAGCCACCGCGCCCGGCCGGAATCATTTCATTTTCTCAGAATTTTGAGGGCATTCCTTCTAGTCTGTCTTGTTAAATGGTCCCAAGCCATTTTGCTTCTTGATCTTTTATGGAGAAACTGCTCTTCACCCTCTCAGGAAATTTGTGGCATCTTTTTTCTTTTATTTTCTTTTTATTTGGGTGGTTTGCACATTAAAAAAAAAAACCCATTTACAAAGTATTAATGAGTGATTAATTAATTAGACAGCCTTTTTACTCTGGAAACATATGCCTTCCATTCTGAGAAGATTTCTTGAATTTGTTACCCTCTTTTTCTGAATTCTGTCTTTATGGAGGTGCTATCATTAGCATGCTGGATCTTCAGGACTAAAATAAAAAATTTTTGGTTTGTTTGTTTTGTCTTTCTCTCATTTTATCTGTTTTTTTCCTTTCTTGCTCCACATACTAGGAAATTGACCCAACTTCATCTTCAAACTCTCTGGTTAAGATTCTTGATAGTAACTATTACTGGTCTCATCATTTTGATTTCCAACAGTTTTTATGTTTCTCTGATATTTTTCCTCTTTTGATATATGAATAAAAAAACTTATCTTGATAAATACAATGTTTTGTGCAGCTTCTTTGTTTTGCCTTTTATTTTTCATGTTAAAGACTTAACTTCTGATGCTGGGTGATACTTGGGTGTCTCATAATTAAGTGTGTGGTTCTCCAAAGATGATTGGAGCCCTGAGTGCATACATTGGGCCCCATGACTGTGAGCTTCAGTGTTGGAAGCACTGCTTTGTCCATTTCGTTGGGAAACTGCTAATACTGGCAGATCTATACTTACACCTACATTTAGGTCTTTTTTGCTTGGTGCCTCTGTGGGTTGGTTTCCTTGAAAGCAGACACTGAAACAAAATTGGGGTGCAAGATGATTTTTAGGAATCAACACTGTACATTAAGGCCTGGGGTAGGAAGAATTGGGCAAAGCGAGAAGTCAAACTGTAGCTGGGGGGCAGTGGCTCACACCAGCAATCTGAGAACTGTGGGAGGAGGCAGAGGAGGGTGGGTTACCTGAAGTCAGGAGTTTGAGACCAGCCTGGCCAACATGATGAAACCCCATCTCTACTAAAATTATAAAAATCATCTGGACGTGGTGGTGGGCGCCTGTAATCCTAGCTACTCGGGAGGCTGAGGCAGGAGAATCACTTGAACCCAGCAGGCAGAAGTTCCATGAGCTCAGATTGTGCCATTACACTCCAGCCTGGGCAACACAGCGGGATATATCTCTAAATAAATAAATAAGTAAATGTCAAACTGCAATGCAGGCCACCCTGGCAGGGAGCTCTGGAGGGAGGTTTGTCCATCAGAGTGTTCCATATTGAGCTGAAATGGCGTCGTCTATGCCCACCTCTATCAGTTGTTGGATGTGGGCCAGCCCAGGGAGGGCATGACCTTGGGCAAGGGTGCTGTCTGCAGCTGAACCAGACCTGTGAGGGAACTTATGGGGCTCCCCTAAAATGTGGGGCTCCCCTAAAATGTACTGCCAGTTGGGTCCTAGAAGAGGGATCTGGGTATGCCTCTCTGCGTTTACTATAGAGCTAGTCAGATTCCCCAAGAAGGCTCTTTCAGACTCCTGCATTTCTGCAGGATATTAACTTGTTCTAAGGGTCAACTAGGGAGCGTTGTCGGGGGAGGAGTGGTGGGGAGGGAGTTATCTCAAATCAGTCTATAAAGTTTCTCATTATATCATCTTTTGCAGTATGAATATTCCGTCTTTATCTGTACCTGGTATTCCACAGGGCAAAGACCCTTTATTTTACCCCGTTCAAGGAACAAACCTCCAGGCTGTGATTTATAGAGAAAGAAATGTGGGGTTTAACTCCTTAACCCTACTTAAAAACAAACAAACAAACACACACAAATCCTCCTGTTGTTAGGCGCTCCCCGGCATCCTCCCCAACCACAATCTTCCTGTCCCCAGAGGTACATAGTTCCACCAATTTCTGACTCTTTTGGAATGTGTGTGGCCTGAGTCAGCTTGCCCAACTGGGTCTCCCACTGCAGGCTTGGGATCAGCATGTGTGCAGTTACTATGTCATATCAATCATCCACCTGCTTTGCAGCTTCAACAATTTTGCTGCTATTATGTCCTCTCCTGTTCTCGTTGTCCTTGAGGGCTTATACTTAAAATAATCCCTTTACTCTTTTTTTTCCTGAGTTTAGATCATTGAAGAGATAAATGCATGTATATTGCCATCTTTAACTTCATTTTGTTTTTAAAGAGACACAGCATGTAATTTTTCTTCCCAACTAATTGTAGAACTTCCTCAGCACAAATTAGAAAAGCAGCATGGAAGTGTAAAATCAGCAAGGCTTCATAGCTTGTGGCTCTTTGACCTGACTAACAAGATCTTTATCCATCTGAGCTGCACTTAATTGTCAAATGGGGATCTGAGTAGCTTTCAGAAAGTTATATGAGATCAAGTGTATAAATTACCAGGCTTGCAGTAAACAGATATTAAATTTAGTTCTTAGTTTCCTTTGAAGCCAGAGATGAATGTAGTTTATAATTAAAACATGATGAGGTTGAATAAAACACTTGAAATCAGGTTGTGGGTAGGCTTGCTTACGATCTCCATGTGTGGCTCCACAGCCTTCTATTCCCTGGATAGAGCGGAGTGGCAGAACAGGCTGCCAAAATCATCCTAAAGCAAAAGACGGCAGAGCCCCCGTTTGCCAGCTCCCCACCTTTGGTTTACCAAGAGGGCTCTGGTTTCTTGGCATTTTCTTCTTTTTCCTTTTTTTTTTTTTTTCCGTCTCACAGCTCATTTATTTTTATTCCCATTCTTGGCCTGCATATGAGGCTAATAAGAGACATAGCATGCACAACATCCACAGTTGTCATAAACCCCAGGAGCTTTACTTCCGTGGTTCAACAGTGGCTGTAAGAAGCGAAGACTAAATTACAGTTGGGTGGCTCCATGGTATGCATTACTTGTTTATGTCTTCACCTTTAAGTCTGAGAATGTGACATTCTTTGGGCTGTGCTTAGTGAACTTTCTTGGGAAGACTTGCAGTCAAGCTTGGCTGACTTTCCAGTCTCATTTTCATGCATTGTTGCTCCCCAACGCCTCATTTTGCCCCCAGTCCCCCTGCCCACACAATCACGAAGAAACAGAAACACATATCCTACAAAAGGGTCTCTCAATGTTTGCTCCCTACTCTACCAGCATCAGAAATATCAGGCTTGCATATTTAAAATTCTGGCTGGGCGAGGTGGCTCACACCTATAATCCCAGCACTTTGGGAGGCCAAGGCAGGTGGATCGCCTGAGGTCAGGAGTTCAAGATCAGCCTGACCAACATGGTGAAACCCCATCTCTATCAAAAATACAAAAAAATTAGCTGGGCCTGATGATGGAAGCCTGTAATCTTGGCTACTTACTTGGGAGGTTGAGGCAGGAGAATCACTTGAACCCGGGAGGCAGAGGTTGCAGTGAGCCGAGCCATGACCACACCACTGCACTCCAGCCTGAGCAACAAGAATGAAACTCTGTCTCAAAATAAATAAATAAATAGATAAAATAAAAGAAAAAATAAAAATGGAGATTCCTGGCACTTACTCAACAAGAAGTAATTAAACTGTTTTAAATATTAAAAACATTTTATTAGGTAGTTAATTGTACTATACGTATCTCAGGAGTTATACCCAGAAAGTACATTTAATTAAAAAAATAGATTTAGGGGGTATAAATGCAGTTTCATTACATGAATATATTGTGGAGTGGTGAAGTCTGGGCTATTAGTATAACCATCACCCAAATAGTGTACATTGTATCCATTAATTAGGTAAGAAGTAATTAAACACCTTGTGCCCCAGACCCCATTGTGCTTTGAATCTCTTCTCATACCATGTTTTTAGATGCATGCAATTAAATACATAGGATCACAAAGAAAACTAATTATACCATTTTCTATCTATAAAACTGTATTTTATTTTCCGATGCAGCAATATATGTGCTTATTTACTAACATATAAAATAAGATTTAGTATCAAGTTGAATAGCTTCTATTATTTTAGCATAAATGTTATTTTGAGAAATCTACAAGAGTAATGTGACATCAAAATACTTGTGCTTTCTATTAGTGACATCCCAGATACTACTAATGCTACCTAGTCTGTTACCTGTTTTCAAAATGCTAAATTTCTGTTACAGTTTAGTTAGTGAAAATAAAGATGTAAATTGTTTTCCATCCAGGTTCAGGCACCTCCTGAGTTCTAATTAAGTACACTGTTAAAGTCCATTGGAGGCCATGGCTTTAGACTAGTCTCCTGCACCAGGCCGCAGCTGACCAGACCAAACCAAAATGGACTCCCTCATGCTAAGTGCCACATAATCCAACTGAAACTGAAAGGAAACAGGTAAATCTCCAAACAGGAGATGTACAGCAATCAATCAGAAAGACCCTATCGTACCTGTCAGGGTAAAAAGAAAGTTCCCTCTGCTTTAATCCTTACCAAAAAAAAGGAGTTTGTAGTAACCTGATATTAAACGATCTACTTTTTTTTTATTAGTCTCTTTCCTTGTTCCCACCTTACAGAAACCAACCATTCTGCATTGCCCAGTGGAATATTCATTCTATTTTATAGAATGAAGTATTGTCCGATTCTAATATTGCAAATAAAAATCAATTAAATCTTTAAACTAAAGTGGTTGCAATTTTGTCTTTTGACGACACTAAGTTAAACAGTGGAACAAAATGAAAAGTGCTCTTCTAAATCTATTGAATTTGTCTCAGGGACAAGGCTAAGAATCTGCATTTCAACAAGCTTCCAGAACAGAACCAACAATCAATGCTATGGTTCCAAAACAGGACACAGTGCCAACCCTCTGTGTACTTATAAGCCTTGCCCTTGCCCTAGGCACAAACCGGCCTTCTCACAAACACTAGTGGACACTATTCAGCTGGCTAAAGTCTTACCTTGTCTTCCCTGACAATTTTCTTTATCCTCCACCCTAACCTCAGGCAGATTTAGTTGCTCTTTTATCTGGGCTCCATGGACCTCCGGAATGCACTCATTGCTATGTTTAAGTGTCACTCAGTTCTGTAAGAGAAGGGTGGAATGTTAATGTCAGCAGGAAAAACTCAAAGAGCACCTGGACAATACATTTCACATTCCTGTTGATATAACCCAACCAATAGAGAATCCTAAAAATGATCGGCATTTTGGAAGTGCTTTGTAAGATCATTTATCTCGTCTCTGAGCTCCATTTTATGAGCTTGAGGTTTTTATCCTGGGATTTCCAAGCACATTCCCCACCCAGTTTCATCATCTGCAGAGTGTCCATCATCTGCAGAGAAGTCCTTTCCACTTACCTTTTGTTCTCTCAAATCTGTACCCGAACCCTTGAAAGTTCTACTCAGGTTGTCTTCAAGCAAGGGCCTCTCTTCATTGTTAATTATTCTCTTATCTGCAGCTGGTAGCGGCTTAGTTGGGGCTTTAGAGTTTGAGGATAGAGGGAAAGGAGAAGCAGCTGACTTCACAGTGCTCTGGTCTCCAATTGGATTATATTTTTTAAAAAATAAATAAATCAGATCTTTATTCCACAGACTTCTTCCTGCAAACACATCTGTACCTCATGCTGAAGAGGGTCTATTGCCCTCTCTAGTTTCGGTTACGTTATCAAAGTCTTCAGGCACCAGGAGAAGGCAGGGAGTGAGAGGAATGGATGAGAGACAAAACTTCATCAAATCACATGTAATTACTTTTTCAGGTGCTTGTCTATCCCGTGAGACCTCATTTTTCAACAGCAGAGCCTTCTGTTTAAAAGCAAGTGATTTCTTTCTGTTGGGCAAGTTAACCCCTTTAAGTTGAAGTCTCTCATTCAATTATAATACTAAGTATGTTGTAGGAGTATATTACATAGAGCAGTTCACTCAGTATTGCATGCATAGTAAATGCTCAATAAAGGAGAACTCTATTATTATTTCCTTCTTATGTCCAACACACATCAGAGTGCTGGCACATAATAGGTGCTCAGTAAACTCTTAAGGGCTTTTAGTGCAATAAAGAAATAAAAAAACCTTGTCATTGGTGAGCAATGACTATCTGGGCTGGTGGTGTGGGGGTAAAAGAAGTTACCAAGACAGCTGTAGATAAAGAAAAGCAGATTTGGCTGGGGGTGGTGGCTCACGCCTGTAATCCCAGCACTTTGGGAGGCCAAGGCAGGTGGATCACTTGAGGTCAGGAGTTCGAGACCAGCCTGGCCAATGTGGCGAAACCCCATCTCTACTAAAAATACAAAAATTAGCTGAGCATGGTGGTGCATGCCTGTAATCCCAGCTACTCAGGAGGCTGAGGCAGGAGAATCGCTTGAACCCAGGAGGCAGAGGTTGCAGTGAGCTCAGATCACACCACCGCACTCCAGCCTGGGTGACAGAGCAAGACTTCGTCTCAAAAACAATAAATAATAATAATAATAAGAAGAAAGGCAGATTTATTACAGAAAGTAGGAAAAAGCGCTGTGAGGAGAAAACTGGAAGGCCAGCAGATGCTGACTGCAAGGAAATAAAGGCTCGCTGCGGAATTTTTATAATAGTGCTCGTGCTGTCTGTTAAGGAGGGCTTTGTGCAGTATGGATAACGCCAAGGTTGCAGTGAGCTAGCTTGCAGGTGTTTGCTGATAGTTACACCCAGGAAGATTGAGGGTTATTTATGCAGGAGGTGTATGTGTCCTGGACCATGAAGAAAGGCAGACTTGCAGCTTATCAGCTTTCTCTTTTGGCTTCTCCTTGCTCCCACCAACTTGAGTTCCTTTCCCTGATTAGGACTCCACAAACCTGAGAGTCAGAAAACCAAGGTCCAAGTCCTGCCTCTGCCACTAACTTGCTTTGTGACCTTGTGCTACATTCTCTGTTTTCCAGAGTGAATGGTCTCCTATTTAGTATCTAGTATTTAGTGGGTACTAAAAGGACTGGATTATCTAATTTCAAAAGCAGTGGTTCGAAAGTTTCAGAGTCAACTGGGGATGATAATAATAATGATGATGATATGAAGCAATAATAGTATTTTAGCTCTCCCCTCTAAAATTTCACAAGAAAATTTATATTTTAATTTTTGACTATGATTTTGACCATTAAATTAGGCTGAGAACTACTATCCTAGAATTCCTGTATCTCTATCTTTCATAGATTATATTTTAGAAGAGTACAATGAGTTATGCAAATAGCTGTAATAGGAAGATAAAATATAGAATCTTTCCAATATACCGAATTTTTCTATCATGAGAGCAGCTTTCATTTCTGCAGGCTCCATACCCTCATTTATTCAGTAAATACTTGTTTTGTGCCCACTACACCAGGACCTGTGGAAAAACCAGTGATCCCAAAGGAAACAGCACAAGAAGCCTTTCCTTAGAGGGGCTTGGAAGCTGGGAAAGGAGGGAAGACAAGAAAACCGGTGATCTTAGTACAACCATCCCTGTCACGATGAGGGGGAATCCAGGATGCAATGGAACCCAGGAGGAGCTCAGAACTCAATCTTGGGTGAAAGACTTGAAAGCTGTAATATCTAGCTGTGCCTTCTCTGGTTTTTTTGTTGTTGTTGTTGTTCGTTTTTTTTTTTCCAATACAAAGGGAAGCCCTCCTTGAAATATCAAGACTTCTTAATAGCAAATACACTAAGCTGAGCCATAACCTGCACATTGATTAAACATACAAAACTCCCCTCTGTGCAATAGTAAAATATAATTAAAGCCTCGATGCTATTAAGTGAGAGAAAGAAACACCACTTTTCCTCCCACTAACTAGCAGCTGAATTGAATTCTTAAGTGTCTACCAAGTGTTCATTGTATACTCAAGCTAAACTTTATTTTGGCTTCCAGAGGAGTGGGAGTTTGCTTTGCAGTTACCAGTTTCATCACTGGGCAGTTTGGAGCGAGTAGGGGTCTTTTGCTTGATGATATCATTAAGATTTCCCTAGTGTGGACAGAAAAGTTATTAACTTGCCAACAAAAGATATTTCAATGCCATCAAAAAGTTTCAAATTTCTCATAATTTTCCTTAATGGCGCAAAAATCATCTCGGGACTCCAGCTCTGAGATTTCATTTTCAAAGAACTCTGTGCTGGAAGTTTCAAATTACCTAATTACCATATTTATTGCCAGAATCTGTTTTCTAATCCCTGATGACTTTGTCAGGTATATTTATGTGCTGTTTCTTTTCTTCTCTGGCGGTGGGTACTGAGCTGGGTTTGCTGCAACATGAATTGGAGAGCCCTCTGGTTAAGGACAATAGAAGGAAGCCTGGAGCAGGAATGGCCCTGAAGGGTACACCCTGCCAGCGCCAGATAGAGAGGAAATCATGGCTGAGTTCCAAGTAATCCTTACCAGCATCAGAGACACCATATTGCAATTGTAACGGATGTAAATTAACTACACAAGTAATCTGGCTCCTCTCCTGTTTAGAACATCCAAGCCAGGAGCCCACTTGAGTTCTGGTTGGATCCAGAAACAATTCCTCTTCATTCTTTCCTTAATTGATGCTCAGTCACAAAAAGTTCATTGTCATGAGGAAGAAGATGACAAATTAAATGTTAATCATGTTTAAGGGTCATGTGGTTCTATCCAATGGAAAGAATACCTTTGACCCTAAAGTCTTTAAAAGAGCTGGGGCTTGCTTTATGGCTGCCAAAGGTCAGTTTCACACAGTTCAGTGGGCAGAGCAGTTTGGTTTTTTTGTTTGTTTGTTTGTTTTGTGGGTGGGTAGTTTGGGCATTATTAAAACAACAAAACCTCATTCATTTTAACTTATCTCAAACATCTCTTTATGACACCTCGATTCTCTGAAAAAAATCCTCTGGTGGCCGCCAGACAAATGAACGTGACTTAGCAATTCCTAGTCTGCTTTTTCTTTTTTGCTTCTTCTCATCTTAAGTAAAGATGAAAGAAATCACCCATACATTCAAACACTAAGAAAACTAAAATAGAAAAAATAATTCTTGAAAATGCTTTCTCTTTTAATGATCAAATGTAGTATCTGGAAGGGCTTTATATTGACAGACTAGTATGGCTGGATAGTTTTGCTATCTGTTTTAATTCAGATATTCTTAGCAACTTTTCTCTCAATTATTGCAATATGTCCATATATCCTTTTTTTTTTTTTTTCCTTCTAGGTTAAAAACTATGTTCCTGGCTGGGTGTGGTGGCTCACGCCTGTAATCCCAGCACTTTGGAAGGCCAAGGTGGGCAGATCATGAGGTCAGGAGATCAAGACCATCCTGGCTATCACGGTGAAACCCTGTCTCTACTAAAAATACAGAAAAAAAAAAAAAATTAGCTGGACGTGGTGGTGCACACTTGTAGTTCCTGCTACTCAGGAGGCTGAGGCAGGATAATTGCTTGAACCTTCAGCAGGATAATTGCTTGAACCTGGGAGGCGGCGGTTGCAGTGAGCTGCGATTGTGCCACTGCACTCTAGAATGGGCTACAGAGCAAGACTCCTTCTCAAAAAACAAACAAACAAAAGCTATCTTCCATTAATGGCTGGGTGGATCCTTTTGAATTAAGATACTATTGGCCACTTTCTCTCTAGATTCTTGCACTGTGTTGCCTCCCCCGCCCACACACACACATATATTTCCCTTTCGAGGTTAAAGACTGTCTTCTTTCATGTCTTCTTTTTTTTGTTTTGTTTTTGAGACAGAGTTTCACTCTTGTCGCCCAGGCTGAAGTGCTACTGTGCAGTCTCGACTCACTGTAACCTCCGCCTCCCAGGTTCAAGTGATTCTCCTGCCTCAGCCTCCCAAGTAGCTGGGATGAGAGGCACTTGCCACCACGCCAGGCTAATGTTTTGTATTTTTAGTAGAGACGAGGTTTCACCATGTTGACCAGGCTAGTCTCAAACTCCTGACCTCAGGGGATCTGACTGCCTTGACCTCTCAAAGTGCTGGGATTTCATATATATTCTTTATTATTTCAAGAGACCCAGTTGTCATATTCCCAAATAGGAACTGTACTTAGCACTTAACTGTCCTTGGCAAGGGGGCTCTTTCCTTGCAATATGCAAATAAAGATTTGCTTCAGGGATTATACAGCAATGCCATGATAAAACAGCATGCCTAGTAGGTAAAAGCGCTGACAAAAATGGATCTGACAGCTTCTTAGATGTGCCCAAATACAACAGTAAACCAACATATAAATGATAATGATGTCATATGCCACAGAAACTAAATTGGACATTTGTGATTAGAACATGAATGAAGGACATTTAACATTTACTGAGCATACACAGAAGCAAGGAACTGAGCCCAGTGCTTTCCCAAAGTGTTTTAACATTTATTCCTCATAAAGGCCGGGTACAGTGGTTCATGCCTGTAATTCCAACACTTTGGGAGGCTGAGGCAGGAGGATCACCTGAGGTCAGGAGTTCAAGACCAGCCTGGCCAACATGGTGAAACTCTGTCTTTATTAAAAATACAAACATTAGCTGCGCTTGGTTTTGCACACCTGTATTCCTAGCTGCTCGAGAGACTGAGGCAGGAGAATCGCTTGACCCTGGGAGGTGGGGGTTGCAGTGAGCCAAGATTGCACCACTGCACTCCAGCCTGGGTGACAGACTGTCTCTAAAATAAAATGAAATAAAATAAAACAAAATAAAATTTACTCTTTGCAAGAATCCTGCAAGATAGGCCTTTTTCTGCCAGTTAGATATTTAGTCACTTATTGATTCGTTCCTTCTTCACACTCTGTGTTAGAATAAAAAATATGTTTGGTCTTTGTCCCTGGTTCTCCATACAGAACTCCTGAAATCCTTGTAATTTCTTGAGTGATCAGGATAACAGGAGCATCTTTTGTTAAATTTGGTTTTTCTATAGAGATCCTAAAACCCTTGGAATTCTAAGTGATAAGAGTGTCTTTTGTTATTTGTAATAAGCCCTTTGGATCACACCTGAGTTTATGCTAGTGAGGAGACAAAGATGGGGCCCTTACATAGCCTCTGGATGGGGCCACCAGAAAGACCAAGTAAGTAATTAGAAGGTAGGAATTTTCTGCCCCACCCACCAACCTTCTAGGACAGAAGGAGGGGCCTGGAGATTAAAAAGTTCTGTAAAAACAACACAATTTGCTAAGCTTTTGCTTTGGTGAACACAGCCAAGTAGTAGGAAGGTGGCACCCTCTAAGAGGGCATGGATGCTCCTGGAACCACCCATCCACCCCCACCATACCTTGCCCTGCTCAACAACATCTTTTTCATTTGGCTGTGAGCCCTTATGGCTAATTATCAAGCTTCAGAAGGGGGTTGAGGGTTGTCAGTGAATTTGCGGCCAGTTGGTCAGAAGTCCTGGTGGTCCAGAGACTTACACTAACAACTAATGTGGGGTCCGTCTTGTGGGACTGAGCTGCTAATTTATGGGATCTGATGCCGTCTCCAAGGTAGTTAGTGTCAGAATTGAATTAAATTTTAGTGCAGCCAGCTGGTGTCTGGAGGATTGGAGAATTGGTTGCTGGTGTTGGAAAATACCCCCGCTAATCAAAGACACACATAAACTCACTCATGTATTTACTCTGTACCCGCTATGGGCCAGGCAATTTGCTAGGCTCTAGCATGAGTCAACCCTATCTTTGAGGGGCTTATAGTTTAGTGAGTGAGCAGGGGTAATTGTAGAAGGTAGCAAAAGATAGATACTGAAATGTCAAGGGCATTACAGGAATATGAATAAAATGTTGATGAGACTAAGAGCTTCATCGACCTGGAGTCATTGAGAGATTAAGGAACTTTCTCTCCCTTGCTTTCCTAGATAGAAACTACAGAGAATGAGGGCTTTCGGCTACAAATTTAATTGAATTTTTGCAAGGGCAGCATTCTCACTGATGTTCTTCCAGTAATAAAGGATGCCGCTCTTGCCATGGGCTCTGTTCTTTTTCCCTGCAAGCTCCAAAAGACCCAATTTGGAAGCAGGGGTGGTTGAATAAAAGGAGCAAGCTCTACGCTGCAGGATAATGTGATTTGCAGACACTATGGCTAGTGAGCAACTTTTCAGATTGTGAAGCCCTTCCAAAATTAGTTTCTCCCTACTTATGGTTTAGACTATTCTTTCCCCCAAATTTGTCATGGGACGTTGGGTATTGAGGGTGTTTTGCTTCATAAGTATGGCTGCATTCTCACTAGTGATGTTACTGGAAAGGGGTCCTGATCCAGACCCCAAGAGAGGGTTCTTGGATCTCATGCAACAAAGAGTTCAGGACTAGTCTGTAGAATAGAATGAAAGCAAGTTTATTAAGAAAGAAAAGGAATATGAGAATGGCTACTCCATAAGCAATGCAGTTGCATGAGCTGCTCAGTTGCTTACACTTATTGTTACTTCTTGATTACATGCTTAACAGAAGGTGGATTATTCAGGAGCCTGCCAGGAAAGTGGTGGGCAATACCCGGAATTGAGGGTTCCTCCCCTTTTCAGATCATATAGGGTAACTTCCTGACATTGCCATGGCATCTGTAAACTGTCATGGCACTGGTGGGAGTGTCTTTTTCATAGGCCAAGACTCCAGGATGGGGGTGGAGAACATAGATGCATATGGCCAGGGCTACCATGTATATAGTGTTTTAGGTTGTCACTGCACAAGGCCACCCAACTGTCAATCTGAAAGAATCCAGCTTTTAAGAGTTTATTCAAAGGCTGGACACAGTGGCTCACTCCTGTAATCCCAGCACTTTGGAAGGCAGAGGTGGGTGGATTGCTTGAGGCCAAGAGTTGAAGAACAACCTGGTGCAACCTGGTGAAATCCCATCTCTATTAAAAATACAAAAATTAGCCCGGCATGGTGGTGTGTGCCTGTAGTCTTAGCTACTTGGGAGGCTGAGACATGAGAATTGCTTGAGCCTGGTAGGTTGAAGGTGCGGTGGGCCAAGATCCCACCACTGCACTCCAGCCTGGGCGACAGAGTGAGACCCTACCTCAAAACAAAACAAAACAAAACAAAAAACAGTTTATTCAAGCAAAAAGCTGGGAATAGCCATTTGGGACACATGGACTCCAAAAAAATGAGGTCAGTGCTCCAACGTTAAAAGTTATGCTACAGGCCAGGCGCGGTGGCTCATGCCTGTAATTCCAGCACTTTGGGAGAGCGAGGCAACCAGATCACCTGAGGTCAGGAGTTCGAGACCAGCCTGGCCAACATGGTGAAACCCCATCACTACTACAAATACAAAAATTAGCCAGGCGTGGTGGCAGGTGCCTGTAATCCTAGCTGCTCCGGAAGCTGAGGCAAGAGCATTGCTTCTTGAAACTGGGAGGCAGAGGTTGTAGTGAGCGGAGACAAGATCACGCCATTGCACTCCAGCCTGGCGGACAAGAGTGGGACTTCGTCTCAAAAAAAAAAAAAAAAAAAAAAAAAAAAA
>NW_016826689.1:1178857-1183135 GCF_001698545.2 Rhinopithecus bieti
AAAAAAAAAAAAAAAAAAAAAAAAAAGTTATGTTACATAGGCAGAAAACAAAGTTTAGTAGGATTATGACGTTTTCTATACAAGCTTGGTTTATGAGTTACAATAATTAGTTACAGTTAGTTTGCTTTTCCATAAAGCTTGTTTTCATTTCCTCTCCAATTTAAAGCAACATCCCACTTTAGGTGGTGATGTCATGAAGTCTTTGTGTGAGAGAGAAAGAGGGAAGTTCATCTATAATGAAGATCAACGGTTAAGGGAAGGGGCCTTTCCTGGCACACTTCAGTCATTTATAGCATTTGACAAAATCATGTAGGTAAGGAAAAAGGCTAATTTATAATCGGAGAAATAAAGAGGGTTTTTTTTTTTGTTTGACTTTGTTTTTGAGACAGAGTCTTACTCTGTCACCCAGGCTGGAGTGCAGTGGTGTGATCACAGCTCACTGCAACCTGAACTCCCTGGCTCAAGCGATCATCTTGCCTCAGCCTTCTGAGTAGCTGGGACTGCAGGTGTGCATTACTACGCCCAGCTATTTTTTTTTTTTTAAATTTTTATTTTTTGTAGAGATAGGGTCTTGCTATGTTGCACGAGGTAGTTTCTAACTCCTGGCCCCAGGCGATTCTCCCACCTCAGCCTCCCAAAGTGTTGGGATTGTAGGTGTCAGCAGCCCAGCCAAAAATAAATATTTTAAAACAAAATGAAGTAATGCTGTTTTTATGTAGATAGCTTTCTCAAAGACAACTTGAAGTATGTGTGTTTGTAATTTAAATGTATATTGGCCAGAGGAGACAGAGGCAGGTTTGCTGAAGAATCCCAAATAGGAATTTGAGAAGTATCTAAGCTAGAAATGGCAAGAATTAAGAGAAGACTGCTTCGTATGCAACAATGTGAGACATATATTCATTTTCTGTGATCATTGACCAATTTCTCACTGCCATTATATACTTATTTCAACAACTGAAGACTTCTCTATGAGGGCTAAGCCTTATGGAGACCACAATGTGCATAACTTAATTAGATCCTACACGCAGCTTCCCTGTTACCAGAGCTTCTTTGAGGATGCTAGGGTAGGGGAGGGGAATGTTGCGCACTTTCCTATTATTAGCCTTCTCCTAGTAGTTTCTGTAGCAGGCTTGCTTAAGAAAGATTTGGGAGTTTCAGAACTGAGCTTCAAAATAATTGCTCTATTGGGCCAGGTGTGGTGGCTCATGCTTTTTTTTTTTTTTTTTTTTTTAATTTAAGTTCTGGGGTACATGTGCAGAATGCTCAGTTTTGTTACTTAGGTATATACATGCCATGAAGGTTTGCTGCACCCATCAACCTATTACCTACATTAAGTATTTCTCCTAATGTTATCCCTCCCCAGCCCCCCACCCCCCAACAGGCCCTGGTGTTTGATGTTCCCCTCCCTATGTCCATGTCCATGTGTTCTCATTGTTCCACTCCCACTCATGAATGAGAACATGCGGTGTGTGGTTTTCTGTTTTTGTGATAGTTTGCTGAGAATGATGGTTTGCAGCTTCATTCATGTCCCTGCAAAGGACATGAACTCATCCTTTTTTTCTGGCTGCATAGTATTCCATAGTGTACATGAGACAGGATTTCTTTATCCATTCTATTATTAATGGACATTTGGGTTGGTTACAAGTCTTTGCTATTGTGAATAGTGCCACAATAAACATACGTGTGCATGTGTCTTTACAGTAGAATGATATATAATCCTTTATATATAGTAGAATGATTTATAATCCTTTGAGTATATATCCAGTAATGGGATGGCTGGGTCAAATTGTATTTCTAGTTCTAGATCCTTGAGGAATCACCACACTCTCTTCCACAATGGTTGAACTAATTTACATTCCCACAAACAGTGTAAAAGTGTTCCTATTTCTCCACAGCCTCACTAGCATCTGTTGTTTCCTGACTTTTTAATGATCGCCATTCTAACTGGCTTGAGATGGTATCTCATTGTTGTTTTGATTTGCATTTCTCTAATGACCAGTGATGATGAGCATTTTTTCATATGTCTGTTGGCTGCACAAATGTCTTCTTTAGAGAATTGTCTCTTCGTATCCTTTGCCCACTTTTCGATGGGACTGTTTGTTTTTTTTCTTGTAAGCTTGTTTAAGTTCTTTGTAGATTCTGGATATTAGCCCTATGTCAGATGGATAGATTGCAAAAATTTTCTCCCATTCTGTAGGTTGCGTATTCACTCTGATGATAGTTTCTTTTGCTATGCAAAAGCTCTTTGATTTAGTTACATCCCATTTGTCAATTTTCGCTTTTGTTGCCATTGCTTTTGGTGTTTTAGACAAGAAGTCTTTGCCCATGCCTATGTCCTGAATGGTGTTGCCCAGGTGTTCTTCTAGGATTTTTATGGTTATAGGTCTGTTGTTTAAGTCTTTGATCGATCTTGAGTTGATTTTTGTATAAAGTGTAAGGAAGGGGTCCAGTTTCAGTTTTCTGCATATCACTAGCCAATTTTTCCAACAGCATTTATTAAATAGGGAATTCTTTCCCCATTGCTGGTTTGTGTCAGGTTTGTCAAAGATTCGATGGTTGTAGATGTGTGGTGTTATTTCTGAGGCCTCTGTTCTGTTCCATTGGTCTATATATCTGTTTTGGTACCAGTACCATGTTGTTTTGGTTACTATAGCCTTGTAGTACAGTTTGAAGTCAGGTAGCATGATGCCTACAACTTTGCTCTTCTTGCCCAGGATTGTCTTGGCTATGTGGCTCTTTCTTGGTTCCATATGATGTTTAAAGTAGTTTTTTCCAATTCTGTGAAGAAAGCCAGTGGTAGCTTGATGGGGATAGCATTGAATCTATAAATTACTTTGGGCAGTATGGCCATTTTCATATTGATTCTTCTTATCCATGAGCATGGACTGTTTTTCCATTTGTTTGTGTCCTCTCTTACTTTCTTGTGCAATGGTTTGTAGTTCTCTTTGAAGAGGTCTTTCACAAACCTTGTAAGTTGTATTCCTAGGTATTTTATTCTCTTTGTAGCAGTTGTGAATGGGAGTTCACTCGTGATTTGGCTCTCTGTTTGTCTGTTATTGGTGTATAGGAATGTTTGTAATTTTTGCACATTGATTTTGTATCGTTAGACTTTGCTGAAGTTGCTTATCTGCTTAAGGCTGAGATGATGGGGTTTTCTAAATGTACAAGCATGTCATCTGCAAACAGAGACGATTTGACTTCCTCTCTTCCTATTTGAATACCTTTATTTCTTTCTCTTGCCTGATTGTCCTGGCCAGAACTTCCAATACTATGTTGAATAGGAGTGGTGAGAGAGGGCATCCTTGTCTTGTGCTGGTTTTCAAAGGGGGTGCTTCCAGTTGTTGCCCATTCAGTATGATATTGGCTGTGGGTTTGTCATAAATAGCTCTTATTATTTTGAGATACATCCCATCAATACCTAGTTTGTTAAGAGATTTTAGCATAAAGAGGTGTTGGATTTTGTTGAAAACTTTTTCTACAAATATTGAGATAATCATGTGATTTTTGTTATTGGTTCTGTTTATGCGATGGATTACGTTTATTGATTTGCATATGTTGAACCAGCATTGCATCTCAGGGATGAAGCCAACTTGATTATGGTGAATAAGCTTTTTGATGTGCTGCTAGATTCGGTTTGCCAGTATTTTGTCGAGGATTTTCGCGTCAAAGTTCATCAGGGATATTGGCCTGAAATTTTTTTGTTGTTGTTTTGTCTCTGCCAGGTTTTGGTATCAGGATGATGTTGGCCTCATAAAATGAGTTACGGAGGATTCCCTCTTTTCTATTGCTTGTAATAGGTTCAAAAGAAATGGTACCAGCTCCTCTTTGTACCTCTGGTAGAATTTGTCTGTTAATCCATCTGGTCCTGGAGTTTTTTTTTGGTTGGTAGGCTATTAATTACTGCCTCAATTTCAGAACTTGTTATTGGTTTATTCAGGGATGCAACTTCTTCCTGGTTTAGACTTGGAAGGGTGTGTGTGTCCAGGAATTTATCCATTTCTTCTAGATTTTCTAGTTTATTTGCATAGAGGTGTTTACAGCATTCTCTGATGGTAGTTTGTATTTCTGTTGGATCAATGGTGATATCCCCTATATCATTTTTTATCGTGTCTATTTGATTCTTCTCTCTTTTCTTCTTTATTAGTCTGACTAGCAGTCTATTTATTTTGCCAATCTTTTAAAAAAACCAGCTCCCGGATTCGTTGATTTTTTGAAGAGTTTTTCGTGTCTCTATCTCCTTCAGTTCCACTCTGATCTTAGTTCTTGTCTTCTGCTAGA
>NW_016826689.1:1184412-1201984 GCF_001698545.2 Rhinopithecus bieti
TTCGTGGGTAACCCGACCTTAATCTCTGGCTGCCCTTACCATTTTTTTCCTTCATTTCAACCTTGGTGAGTCTAACTATTGTATGTCTTCAGGTTGCTCTTCTCGAGAAGTATCTTTGTGGTATTCTCTATATTTGCTGAATTTGAATATTGGCCTGTCTTACCAGGTTGGGGAAGTTCTCCTGGATAATATCCTGAAGAGTGTTTTCCAACTTGGTTCCATTCTCCCTGTCACTTTCAGGTACACAAATCAAATGTAGATTTGGTCTTTTAACATAGTCCCATATTTCTTGGAGGCTATGTTCATTCCTTTCTATTTCTTTTTTCTCTAATCTTGTCTTGTCTCTTTATTTCATTAAGTTGATCTTCAATCACTGATACCCTTTTTTCCACTTGATCAATTCAGCTATTGAAACTTGTGTATGCTTCATGAAGTTCTCATGCTGTGTTTTTCAGCTCCATCAGGTAATTTATGTTCTTCTCTACATGGGTTATTCTAGTTAGCAATTTGTCTAACCTTTTTCAAGGTTCTTAGCTTCCTTGCATTGGGTTAGAACATGCTCCTTTAGCTAGGAGGAGTTTGTTATTACCCACCTTCTGAAGCCTACTTCTGTCAATTTGTCAAACTCATTCTCCATCCAGTTTTGTTCCCTTGCTGTTGAGGTGTTGTGATCCTTTGGAGGAGAAGGGGCATTCTGGTTTTTGGAATTTTCAGCCTGTTTGCACTGGTTTCTCCCCAACTTTGTGGATTTAGCTACCTTTGGTCTTTGATGTTGGTGACCTTCGGATGAGGTCTTTGAGTGGATGTGCTATTCCTTTCTGTTGGTTAGTTTTTCTTCTGACAGTCAGGCCCCATTGCTGCCAGTCTGCTGGAGTTTGCTGGAGGTCCACTACCAAGCCTGTTTGCCTGGGTATCACCAGCAGAGGCTCAGTTGGAAATGCAGAAATCACCAGCCTTCTGCGTCTATCTTGCTGGGAGCTGCAGACTGGAGCTATTTCTATTTCCCCATCTTGCCAGCAATCCCCCCAACCCCCTCTCCCCACTTTTTTTATGGAGTTTCACACTTGTCACTCAGGCTGGAGTGCAATGGGCATGATCTTGGCTCACTGTAACCTCTGCCTCCCAGGTTCAAGTGATTCTTCTGTTTCACCCTCCTGAGTAGCTGAGATTATAGGTGCCCAGCACCAGGCCTAGCTAATTTTTGTATTTTTAGTAGAGATGGGGTTTCACCATGTTTGTCATGCTGGTCTTGAACTCCTGACTTCAGATGATCTGCCCACCTTGGCCTCCCAAAATGTTGGCATTACAGGCGTGAGCCACTGTGCCTGGCTGGCTCATGCTTTTAAACTCAGCAATTTGGGAGACTGAGACAGAGAGGATTTCTTGAACCCAGGAGTTTAAGATCAGCCAAGGCAACATAGGGAGACCCTGTCTTTACAAAATATAAAAACATTAGCCAGGCATGGTTGCATATGCCTGTAGTCCCAGCTACTAGGGAGGCTAAAGTGGGAGGATCAAGGCTGCAGTGAGCCATGATTATGCCACTGCACTCCAGCCTGAGCAACAGAGTGAGACCCTGTCTAAAAAAAAAAAAAAGAAGAAAAAAAAGAAAAAAAAACTCTATTAATAATGACAAAGATCACAGGAGTGCTAATGCAAAAAAAAAAAAAAAAAAATGCTCTATTAATAACGACGAAGATCCAGGGAGTGCTAATGCAGGCACTGATAGTAGCTCACACTTACTGTTTACTATGTGTCAGGGACATGTAAGGGCCTGAAATGAGTTATATCATTTAATCCTCATAATGTTCTCACAAAGCAGGTACACTAATTTCCCCACTTAGATGAGCAAACTTGTGAGGGGTATGGAACTTGTTCAAAGACACTCATCTACTAAGTACTACAGCTGGGCTTCCCATCCGAGACTGCTCAGTTCTAAGATCCGAGCTTTGAACCATGACATTAAAATCTTTCTCTGTAACAGGGGGAGATAAACTTTTTATATAAAGAGCCAGAGAGTAAATATTTTAGGCTTTGTGGACCAAAATACAAAATTGAGGATATAATATAGGTTCTTATATAAAAAAAGAGAAAACCAATTTCTACCAATTTTTGAACAAAATCCAAACTTTTATTTATAAACACTGAAATTTGAATTTCATATATATTATAGTTTTCACATGTCACAAAATACCATCATTCTTTTATTTATCTTCAACCATTTAAAGATGCAAATACCATTCTTAGCATGGAGTTAAACCACACACACACACACACACACAAAAGAAAGCAGAGTGTGGGAGTGTAGTAGTTTTATGACTACTGTTGGACATGGAGTGTTAACAGTGAGATTGATTGCCTGAGACTATGAATGAGAAAACAAAACGAAACAAAAAATACAGAAATTCCAAGAAGGAAAACTCCAGCTACGCTGCCATTTAGCAGAACCTTTTCTGGCATAGCCAGAAGTACTATCTACTTTTTCCTTCAGTGGTGAGGTTCCCATTTTGAATTTAGCATTGTAAAAATTTCTTAAGGGAGAATGAACAGAATCCCTGAAATTAGAACTGGTCTAGAAAATCCGGCATATGTTTCTTTAGCTGTGGATGAAGTTTAGATGTTATAATTGGTTTGGAACTCTGCCCACGTCTCTCTCTTACTGTAACCCACTTGCTCAAGTAGAAGGAAGAGGAGGAAAAGTAAGAAGTAAAATGAGGACAAAGAAGAGATGGGAGGAGAGCTATATTTACGGCCCATATTTCCTTTATTCTTTTTTAGGAACTCCAAGATTTCATTATATCCCTTGACAAATTCATATACTTACATAGTATTCTGGAATTCAGCCAACTCTAGTAGATGCTGAGAGACAGAGATGGAGGATGGAGATTCAGGACATGGCACTCATCCCCATCTGGCTGGGTGACCATCGGTGGTGATTAACCTTCCTGAAGTTCTGTGTCATCCTCTATAAAACAAGGGAAGAGCCCAAAATTTGATAATCCTTATGAACCGGGACACTTGGTTACATCCAATTTAGAACTAACAATTACTTCTCTAAAATTAGGAGCAGAGAGTGCAAAGAATGTAGATGATCACGTTTTGTCTCCCAACATCAAGAACACTCTTAAGCAAACTTTCCTTTAAAGAGGCAAGCCTTTGGAGTCCCTTGAGACCCTGCATCATAGTTTATAATTTTGAATCTTTTTTATTATTTACTTATTTATTTTTATTTATTTTTTTCTGACACAAAGTCTTGCTCTGTTGCCCAGGTTGGAGTGCAGTGGTGCAATCTCGGCTCACTGCAACCTCTACATCTTGGGTTCAAATGATTCTCGTGCCTCAGCCTCCTGAGTAGCTGGGATTACAGGTGCACACCACCACGCCCAGTTACTTTTTGTATTTTTAGTAGAGATGGGGTTTCACCATATTGGCCAGGTTGGTCTTGAACTCCTGGCCTCAAGTGGTCCGCCCACCTTGGCCTCCCAAAGTGCTAGGATGACAGGCATGAGCCAACATACCTGGCCAATTTTGATTCATAATTAAGTTTCAATACCAAATACATTATTAAATCAGAACACAGAGTGTTGACACACAAATGGTAGCAGCTGACCCGAGGGAAAGAAGTAACACAGCATGATACCTAAGAAGATGTAATCACTAAGGGATTTTCACACATCAATAGTTAGCAGACAGACTCTTGTGGTTTCAGATTCCTAGAATATCAACACCTAAATTGACAGGAGGGACATAGTCAGGAAATCCAGGACTGAGTCCTGGCTCCCTTGTTGTTATTAGCAGTGTTACTTTAGGCAAGTTACCAAATACCTTCAAACTTCAGTCTCTCCATTTTTAAAATGAAGATAAGACC
The DNA here is from genome assembly GCF_001698545.2 of Rhinopithecus bieti. NCBI lineage: Eukaryota > Metazoa > Chordata > Mammalia > Primates > Cercopithecidae > Rhinopithecus > Rhinopithecus bieti. The sequence goes on from NW_016826689.1 coordinate 1,188,281, forward strand.
TGTTGGAGTGTCATGAGGTTCAAATTAATTCAATTGTCTATTCAATGAGCATTTATTAATTTTCTTCTGTGTTCTAGATCCTAGGGATAAAAATATGTAATATATAGTCATCTTCTCAAAGAAGTTGGCCAGGTGCGGTGACTCACACCTGTAATCCTAGCACTTTGGGAGGCCGAGGCGGGAAGATCACTTGAGGTTAGAAGTTGGAAACCACTGTGGCCAACATGGAGAAACCCCATCTCTACTAAAGACATGAAAATTAGCTGGGCATGGTAGTACACGCCTGTAATCCCAGCTACTCAGGAGGCTAAGGCAAAAGAATCACTTGAACACAAGAGATGGAGGTTGCAGTGAGCAGAGATCATGCGATTGCACTCCAGCCTGGGTGGCAGAGTGAGACTCTGTCTCACAAAAACAAAAAACAAAACAAAAAACAAGCCAAAAAAAGAAGCTCACAAGCCAGAAAGTCGTGGTAGACAATAAACACATATGAAACAGCATGCAAATGGTATGAACTAGTGCTGTTGAGCCAAGGTTAGGAATACTCTACCCTGCCTAAATGAGTAACAAGAGTCTCCAGAGAAGTAAAGTCAGAAATGAGTATTGGCTGGGCACAGCAGCTCATGTCTGTAATTCCAGCACTTTGGGAAGCCAAGGTGGGAGGAATGCTTAAGCCCAGGAGTTCAAAACCAGCCTGGGCAGCATAGCAAGATGCCATCTTTATTAAAAAAAGAAAAACAATATTGATGGATTGATGGATGAGTGGAGATTAGGCAAGGCAAAAGGAGAAAGTATGTTCCAGAGAGACATGGCAGCATGAAAAAAAAAAAAAGGGGAAGAAAAATGTGTTACATTTTGCAATCTGCATGTCGTTTGTACTCCTGAAATGTATAATGTGATGAGTATTGGCAAACGAAGTGACGTAGTTAAGAAATGTGTCATTCTGATTTAGTCCAGTTCTCTTAAGTTCAGTTTCAGGTCAGTGATTCATATATAATCACACTCAATTCTTTGGAAGTGAATCACTAAGCACGGTTCATACTCAGGGATTGTGTGTGTGTGTATGTGTATATATATATTTGTGCATGTATATATATACACATACACACACATATATACACAAATATATACATGCATGCATACACATACCCCATTGCTTGAGTGCAGGCTATATTTAGTTATTTAGTGACTCACTTCCAAAGAATTGAGCATAGGGAGGGAAAAAGAGCTACCTTACCACTGGAGAAACCTGGCAAGCACTGTCTCAACCAGGTGATCAAGGTTAACATCATGAGTGACAAGTCATGTTGTACCCACTTTTTTTTTTTTGAGACGGAGTCTTACTCTGTCACTCAGACTGGAATGCAGTAACGCACTCTCGACTCACTTCAGCCTTCACCTCCTGAGTTCAAGTGATTCGTCTGCCTCAGCCTCCTGAGTAGCTGGGATTACAGGCACATGCCACCACACCCAGCTGATTTTTTTTATTGTTAGTAGAGATGGGATTTCGCCATGTTGGCCAGCCTGGTCTCGAACTCCTGACCTCAGGAGATCCACCCACCTTGGCCTCCCAAAGCACTGGTTTTACAGGCATGAGCCACCACACCTGGCCATGTTGTACCCTTCATAAGATGTGATGAGAAGGGCACTTCAACTCTGTGGTCTTCTCCCAAAACAATGAATAACTCCAGTTCAGCTGTGAGAAAGATATAAGACAAACCCAAATTGAAGGACAGTATATGAAATCTCTGACCAGTAGTCCTCAAAATTATCAAGGTCATCAAAAACAAAGCTTTGAGAAATTGTCACAGCCTAGAGGAGGCTAAGGAGACCTGATGACTAAATGCAATGTAGTTGTCTGCATGGGATCCTAGAACAACAACAACAACAAAAAAGGACACTAGAGGAAAATTAGTGAAATCCAAATAAAGTATGGAGTTTAATAAATAATAATTAGCAACCTTGGTTGCTTAGCTGTGACAAATATACCACAGTAATGTAAGATGTTAACAATGGGGGAAACTGGACAAAGGGTATATGGGAACTCTCTGTATTACCTTTGGAACAAAAAGCTAAAATTATCCTAAAATAGAAAATTTTAAAAGTATACAATATTAAATGAATAAAAACATACAATATTCTATCTTTTCAATATTAGTTAAGAATTGTAAAAGGCACAGAGCTTTTTAAGCCATATTACCATCCCTGAGCACATTTTAAGACTTTGTCTTTATCTAGGAGGGAACTCCCATCTCCCAATATAACTGTGCTGAGAAAAATGGATATTTCTGAGATCAGTTCCCAGTAAGACTTATTTGAAGTGCAGAAATTCAAAGATAAACAGAGCAAGATAGAAAAGGGTCTTTGGAGTTAAGATTCCTGGGAGCTCTTTTCATCTGATGCTTAATTTGATGTGATTGTGTTAGAATATTTCCTCCGACATCTTGGAATCTGGGAGAAGGCCAATAGAATCCAACACTTTTCATCTGTCTTCATAAATCCCAATCCTATACTGGAAAAAATGTTCTCTCACAAAATTGAAGACAAGAAATCCTGTTCAATGAGCAAACTAAAGGCAATAATATGGGATGCAAAGACCTTGACATGAGAGGAAGCAGGCCTGGGCACATCCTGGGCAAGCAACTCCTCTGCCTCTCTCTCTATATCATAAGATGATAATTTTGGAGCAGTTTATTTTCTCCTTCTAATGCTAATATGCTAGGACTCATTTCCTAGACAGTTGAAAACATGTTTATGGGCATGATATCTCTCCACAAGACTGAGTATTTGCGGAGCCAAGAGAATTTCTAAACACTGATTTAATACAACTATATTTTGAAAGGAAACTTACTTTTCAAACTAATGAGTTTGGATGGATCAGCCTACAGGGGCATATATTTTTCATAGAATTAACCAATCTGCTCATCTCTTCTTTTGGTTTTACTTATATCAACTGGGTTAGTTTTAGGGAAAGTGTGTTTCTTTTTTTTCTTTCCAGAGTGTCCCTCTAAAGTGTTTGTTGCTCAAAGTCTTCCTGTTGCTTGAACTTGTCCACAGACAGCCAGGTCTCTCTTTGTGTCTTTCTTCCAAAAAAGGAAGGCAATTGCTTCATTCATTTATTAGTTTGGACAATCGCTTTCTTAATCATTGATTTATTTCTTTCTTCATACACTTAGATTATGTAGAGAGAACTACATTTGGTTAGTTACTAGATGCTACCAAAAAGCTCATACTTAAGTAGAAAAAGAAACAAAGAAAAAAATATAATGTAGTGTAATAAAGGTATACAGAGGGTGCTGAGGAAACTGTAGGAGGAATAACAAAGGGAACTTGGGAATGTCAACTCTGTTCCTGCTTCCAGGCCTTTGTACCTGCGTTCCCTAAGTCTGAAACACTTCCCCAAACATAGTCATAGTCATGGCTTGCTCTGAAGCTTAATATAGGTTTTTGTTGTTGTTGTTGTTGTTGTTGTGTGTTTTGGTTTTGATTTTTCTCGAGATGGAGCCTTGCTCTGTCACCCAGGCTGGAGTGCAGAGGTGTGATCTTGGCTCACTGCCGCCTCTGCCTCCCAGGTTCCAGTGGTTCTCCTGCCTTAGCCCTGTGAGTAGCTGGGATTACAGTCGCATGCCACCACACCTGCTTAATATTTGTATTTTTAGTAGAGACAGGATTTCATCATGTTGGCCAGGCTGATCTTGAACTCCTGACCTCAAGTGATCTGCCAGCATCAGCCTCCCAAAGTACTGGGAATACAGGTGTGAGCCACCACACCCAGCCTTAATTCAGTTTTCTGCTCAAAATTCCCACATGAGTGAAGCCTTTTCCTGCTACCGGATCTTTCCCTTACTGTGTTTTATTTTTTTTTCAGTGGTATTACATTATATAATTGGTTGTTTATTTATCATCTGTCTGCCCATTAGATGAACAGGAAGGCAGAAGCTTCTATCCTGTTGACCATGATATCTCAAGTACCTAGGTCTCTGTTTTGTGAATATTTGTTAAATGCTGAATGAATGGATGAGTAAATGAATGGATGAACACTGAGTGACACATGAAAGCTTCCTGGAGAATGTGGCAATTTAACTGAATAACTGGAGGTGTGACTGGGAGTCACCAAGGCAAAGACACAATGAGAACAGGAATTCTAGGTAGAGAAAGCACATCAACAGAAGCCTGTAAAGATGAGAGAGCTTGGAGTGTTCTTCAGATTGCAAACAGTTAGGTGTTGCTGAAGCCTGGGATGAGATGGGATAGGAGCGAGGAGCCATGAGACTGGAGAAGACAGCAGGGAAGAAGGCTTCAGTCAGCAGGCTGGAGAAGTCACATGGCAGTGTGTGCCAAGCAAGGAAGAGGGCGGCCTTGGGGGTGGCTGAAGAGCCATGAAAAGAACCCAGTTGGTGGCTGGAGGCCACAGAATGCCCTCATCTTCCCAAACCTTATCTGGCTTTTTCTTCAAATCCTCAACAACTCCAAATCTCTTCCATTGGCTTTCCTTTAAATGGTGGTCTTTCAAAGTTTTTTTTTGACTATTATCATATTGAGAAATACATTGAACATGGTGTCCAGTTCATAAATAGGGTGATAGGTGATTGATAGATAGATACTTAATCCTTACTACATCTAATGTACTGTATTTTCTATTCTATTCTATATTCTATTCCATTCCATGCCATTCCATTCTACTTTCTCTTCTTCTTTTTTTTTTTTTTTTTTTTTTTTTTTTTTTTTTTTTTTTCTTGTGACTGTGTCTCGCTCTATAGCCCAGGTTGGAGTGCAGTGGCACAATCTCAGCTCACTGCAATCTCTGCCTCCCAGGTTCAAGAGATTCTTGTGCCTCAGCCTCCCGAGTAGCAGATATTATAGGCATGGACCACCATGCCCAGCTAATTTTTTTGTAGTTTTAGCAGAGACTGGGTTTCAGACCATTCTCAAATTCCTGACCTCAAATGATCCACCCACCTCAGCCTCCCAAAGTGCCAGGATTACAGGTGTGAGCCACCGCACCCGGTCCCCATTCCAGTCGATTCTTAAGACTGCTGGTTGTTCCCACTAAACTGATTTCTCTACCCACTGTTTTCAAATACACCTGTAACTGGATCATGATGTAATTATCTTTTTATTTTCTTTTACTGAGGATTACCTTTTAAAAAGTCTGAGCAACACTTGTTTACAGCCCAAAGCCCAGGCCCAGACATTTCTGCATCAGAAAGCACACCCCAGGCAAATGGCCTTCAACCCTAAGATGACTCAGATCCCATGCTGGGAGAATTCTGTGATGAAAAACTGGGAGGCCAGTTAATGGCCCTTGCCTTCAGCAGCCAATGCTTAAGGAGTGGTCTGCCTTCTGACAGTGTGCTTCTGTGCATGCCAATAGTAGTTACCTTTCAAAGCATAGTTGTATTAAATGAGTTCTTAAAGTGACCTGGATTCCAGGCAGGGAGCCCCAGGGGATGTGCTTGCATTTCTTGTGAAGATCATCATTGCTTATATCAGTCATCTTAGCAAAAGGCATTTAGCAGACTTGCATGCATCTGGCATAGTTGGAGTCGGCCTGGTTTATGGGTTGTTAATGTTAACTTGCAGGAGGGAAGATGATTTTTGAAATAAATCTTTGCCCAAAGTGATCAGAAGTCCTCCAGATCATGTTTAGTGAGGGAGAAGGCAGTGTGCTGATGGGAAAGAGCTCGGAATTGTGAGTTAGAGGAGACAGAATTGAGTCTAAGACTCTCCTCATGTGACCACGGTCAAGTTATTTAACTTCTTTAAACTCAGTTTCCTTACGAATGAAACAGATGCAATAATTCTCTCCCTTGACTTAACAGAGACATTTTAGGACTAAAAATAATGTATGTGAAAGTGCTTTGGCATGCCCAAAACTTACACAAGTGATAACAGTTTGTTCTGAACATGAATGATAATTAATAAATACATTCCAAACAATTATAAAACTACTATCTTCCAGATAAGAAAACAGACTCCAGAGAGATTAAAAACTGACAAACAAAGAGGAATAATAAATGATAAAGCTAGAATGCAAACCCAGGCCATTGTGGTTTTAAAGTCCTGCTGTGAACTACTATGCTGTATAGGAGACATCCCGGGGAATGTAGGAGCTCCATGCTGGGTGCTCCTTGATAGGACAGATTCTTGCCTGTCTCGTAGCATTCACAATGAATGGTACACAGAACATGCTCAATCTGTGTGCCTTGCACATAAATATTCTCACTTGTCCTTCTCTTCCTCTTTCTTTCTTGGATTCTTAAATTTTTGTTGTTTTATATTATATATACTTTCTTAAAATTACTCTGTTGTGCAGGCTAGCTTCTTATAGCACTTGGAGTAGCAATAAATAAGTAAAGCCTGCTTTGGATTCAGGAATAGAAATTGTTCAGGCTGAAAAACATATCTAATGAAATACCTGTTTTTGTTCATTTTCAAATATGGGCACCTACAAGGCACAAATGCCACCCAGAAGGCACACAGAAAGGCTCACACTGCAACTGCACTTGCACTGTTGAAATAGATTTGAAGCCTGAGATGGGTGTCCTGCTTGGCTGAGTTGTATCTGGCTCATTTTGGGACAAGCACATTTGGAGTTTCTTGCCTTGGCCTGGCCCCAGCAAACCAGAAATTATGGATTCCTAATCCAGAGTTCTGCTTGTATTTCTTACACACACACTCCAGGGAAAGTCACTGTATTAGTCTGCTAGGGCTTCCATAATGAAGTGCCACAGACAGGGTGCCTTAAACAACAGAAAGTTGTTTCCTCATGATTCTAGACCAAGGTCAAGGTGTCTGCAGAGTTGGTTTTTTTCTGAGGGTCTCTCCCTTGGCCATCTTCTCTTGACATGTCTTCCCTCTGTGTATGTCTGTGTCCTAATCTCTTCTTCTTCTTAGGATCCTAGTCATATTGGACTAGGGACTACCCTAGTGACTGCATTTAACCTTAATTACTTCTTTGATATAATTTGGATGTCTGTCCTTTCCAAATCTCATGTTGAAATGTGACCCCCAGTGTTGGAGACAGGGCCTGGTCATGGGGATGGATCCCTTATGAATGGCTTGATGCTCACCCTGCAGTGATTAGTGAGTTCTAGCTTTATTAGTTCATGTGAGAGATGGTTATTTAGGCGTTTGATGTCTCCCTCCCCTTTCTCTTGCTTTCTCTCTTGCCATATGATGTGCCCACTCCCTGCTTTGCCTTCTGCCAATGAGTAAATGCTTCCCAAGGCCTCACCAGAAGCCACACAGACCCTGCTGCCATGCTTGTATAGCTGCAGAACTGTGAGCCAAATAAACCTCTTTTTTTTGTAAATCACCTAGCCTCAGGTATTCCTTTATAGCAATGCACACTAGACTAATACACCCTTTAAAAACTCTATCTCCAAATTGAGTTACATTCTGAGGTACTGGGTGTTGGGACTTCAATATATGAGTTTGGAGGAGGGGACACAATTCAGTCCATAACAATTGCACAGTGGAATGAGATTAAAATGATGACAAGGGGATCTACAAGAGACATGGTTTTCTTCAAATCTTGGGACCTGGAGGTAAAAAGAAGCAGAAGCAACATTCTTTAGGTTTGTGTATTATTTTACTTTCAGAAAAGAAATTTATTTCAATTCCTTTTCGTGCTTCTGTTGTTATACTAAAATGTCTCTTTCCATGTGGGAAATAGTACATTATTTCCAAAGAAAAAAGGCTATTTGATGACATCAAGGTGCTCTGTTTATTCTGTGAAAAACCACTCATTTTACATGTACATGCATTTCTTGCAGGCACCCTGGAGGAGGAAGATAAATATTTCTCCATAACAATGAAAACTACCAGAGACCAGATTTATTTTGTGTTCTTCTACAGCCAACAAGGTGGGAGAATGGAAGGCAGGCCTGTGAGGCACACAGAGGCCCGTGAAGTGGCCTTTGATGAACTCGTGCTTCTGTGTAGGGCCTGTACCCAAACTGATGCGAGACTCACCACTCTGTCTAGACTTTATTGTCTGAAGATGCTCTTTAGATGCTATCAGACTATTCTCTATACTAATTTTTGCATTTTGGACTCTGCCTGGATTTTTTGCTCTGAAGAGTTATTTCTTTCCTTTTTTTAAAATTCAAGTTTATTGAGGTATAATTTATATACAGTAAAATTCACCCCTGTTTTAGGTGTAGAGTTTGAAGACTTTCAAAAAAAATATACGTTCATGTAACTAACACCACAATCAAGTTACAGATTATTTCCACCCACCCCACAAAGATTCTCTGATCCTTTATTATCAGCATTGTCCCTATTCTCAGTCCCTGACAATCATTGATCTTATTTCTGTACCTATAGCTTTCTTTTACCAGAGTGTCATATAAATGGAATCATACATGGAATCATATAAATGAATCTCCCAATGCTTTTGAGAGTCATTCCTTTTTATTTCAGGTATTGAGATAATCATTTGGTTATACTTTTTATATTTGTTAACATGCTGAACTACATTGGTTTTTTTAAACACCTCTATGGATATGTTATTCACATACAATACAATTTACTCATTTAGTGTGTGCAGTTCAACGATTTTTAGTATATTTACTTCTATGGCATTTATCACTACAGTCAACTTTAGGATATTTTCATTACCTGAAAAAGAAACTTCATAAATTCTCTAGCTTTCGCCATCCCCAGACCCTCATATTCTCCCAGCCCTAAGCCACCACTAACCTAGTTTCTATCTCTATAGTTTTGCTTATTGCAAACATCTATATAAATGGAATGATGTAATATGTGGAATTTTGTGACTGGCATCTTTCAATTAGCATCATGTTTTCAAGATTTATTTATATTGTAGTATGTATCAGTACTGTATTCTTTTTTATGGCCAAATAATATTTTATTACATGGATATACTACAATTTTTATTCATTCTTCAGATTATTCATCGACAGGTTCAAAGACTTTTAAATTTTTTTCTATCTCTTGACTTGCGAATAATGTGGCTAGTGTGTATACTTTTTTTGTGTGGACACATATTTTCATTTCTCTTGACTATATACCTAGAGTGAAATTGCTGGATCATATGGTTACTCCGGTTTTTTTTTTTTTTTGAGACAGGGGCTCGCTCTCTCAACCATGCCACTCTCTCAACAGTGGCATGATCTTGGCTCACTACAACCTCTGCCTCCCGGGTTCAAGCGATTCTAGTGACTCAACCTCCCAAGTAGCTGGGATTACAGGTGTCTGCCACCATGCCCGGCTAATTTTTGTATTTTTAGTAGAGACGGGATTTCACCATGTTGGCCAGGCTGGTCTCGAACTCCTGACCTCAAGCGATCCACCCATCTTGACCTCTCAAAGTACTGGGATTACAGGTGTGAGCCAGCACACCTGGCCTAATATGAAAACTCTATGTTTAATCATTTGAGAAACTTCCAGACTGTGGTGCAAAGTGTCTGTACTATTTTACATTCCCATCACTAATATATGATGGTTCTGATTTCTCTACCTTCTTTGCCAGCACATTTTATTATTTGACTTTTTGTTCCCAGCCATGCTAGCAGTGTGAAGTGCTGCCTTGCTGTGTTTGTTTGTTTGTTTTGTTTTGAGACGGAGTCTTGTTTTGTCCCCCAAGGCTGGAGTACAGTGGCCTGATCTTTGCCCACTGCAACCTCCGCCTCCTGGGTTCAAGTGATTCTCGTGCCTCAGCCTCTTGAGTAGCTGGGTCTACAGATGCATGCCAAGATGCCTGGCTAATTTTTTGTATTTTTAGTAGAGACAAGGTTTTGCCATGTTGCCCATACTGGTCTCGAACTCCTGAACTCAGGCAATCCACCCACCTCGACTTCCCAAAGTGCTAGGATTACAGGTGTGAGCCATCATGCCCGGCCTTACTGTGGTTTTGATTTGCTTTTTCCTGATGACTAATGACATTGAGCATCTTTTATTGCACTTACTGTCCATTTGTTTATCTTCATTGAAGAAATATCTGTTTAGGTCCTTTGCCCATTTTAAAATTAGGTTATTCGTCTTTTATTATTTAGTTGTTAAGAGGTTTGTTTTGTATATTCTGCATACAAGTCCTTTATTAGATATATGATTTGCAAATATTTTCTCCCATTCTGTGGGTTGTATTTTTACTTTCTTGATGGTATCCTATGAAACACAAATGTTGTTTTATTTTATGAAATCTAATTCATATATTTTTGTTTTATTGCTTATGATTTTAGTTTTATATCTAAGAATATTTTGCCAAATCTGAGGTCATATAGATTTAATCCTATGCTTTCTACTAAGAGTTTTGTAGTTTTAATTCTTACCTTTAGGTCTTTGATGTATTTCAAGTTAATTTTTGTATATGATGTGAGGTAAGGTCCAGTTTCACTCTTGCATGTGGCTATCTGCTTATCCCAGTATCATTCATTGAAGATCATTCCCCTTTAAATGGTCTTGACAGCCTTGTCAAAAATTAGTTGCCCATAAACACATGGTTTTATTTCTGAACTCTTTTTTTTTTCAGGCTGCAGTACAGTGGTGCTATTTCAGCTCACTGCACGCTCCACCTCCTGGGTTCACACCATTCTCCTGCCTCAGCCTCCTGAGTAGCTGAGACTACAGGCACCCACCACCATACCTGGCTAATTTTTTGTAGCTTTAGTAGAGATGGGTTTTCACCATGTTAGCCAGGATGGTCTTGGATCTCCTGACCTCGTGATCCGCCTGCCTCGGCCTCTCAAAGGTGCTCGGATTACAGACATTAGCCACCACGCCTGGCCTTTCTGGACTCTTAATTCTATTCATTGATCTATATGGCTATCCTTAATGTAGTATCACAGACTGTCTTGATTACTGTTGCCCTATAGTAAGTTTTGAAATTGGGAAGTGTGAGCTCTTCTACTTTGTTTTCTTTTTCAAAATTATTTTGGCTATTCTAAGTCCCTTGCAAATTCATATGAATTTTAGAATGAGCATCAATTTCTATTAAAAAGTCAGCTGGAATTCTGATAGAGATTGTGCTGAATGTGTAAACTAATTTATATAGTATTGTCATCTTAACAATATTAAATTTTCTGCTTCATAAGCGTGGGATATTTTGTTCTGCTTTGGTCTCCTAAACTGCTGGAATTACCAGCATGAGACACCATGCCTGGTCATGTGACAACTTTCAACACTTTGCCTTGTAATCCCAGGATTATTTTTAAATAAACTACCACTGAAGTGTGATGGAAGAACAGTAAGAAATTTGGTTTCAAATATTAACCACCAGGCATGACAATGATGATGATCATCATCATAATAATAAAAGTAACACTTAGGACTGAGTGCTGTGGCTCATGTCTGTAATCTCAGCACTTTGGGAGCCTGAGGCTAGCTGATCACTTGGGGCCAGGAGTTCAACACCACCCTGACCAACATGGTAAAACCCTGTCTCTACTAAAAAAAAAAGAAAAAGAAAAAAAAGAAAAAAAAAATTAGTCAGGCGTGGTGGTGTGCCTGTAGTCCCAGCTACTCAGGAGGCGCAGGCAGGAGAATCACTTGGACGGGGAGGCGGAGGTTGTAGTGAGCAAAGATCATGCCACTGCATTCCAGCCTGGGTGAAAGAGTGGGACTCTGTCTCAAAAAAAAAAAAAAAAAAGTAACCCAGTATTTAGTACATTCATTCTTCATGCTTATTGATTTATATGGATTATATCACAACAAATTTTATTTGATATTATAAACGTGAAGTGAGATAAGTACCCCAAATTTATATTCAGCATTATAACTACCTGCATATATTATTACATGCTACATGTATTTTCCATTCACTGTCAGTCTTTTGACATGAGGGATACAGGTAGGGAGCATTTTTTGAGTGAGTGCTGAATAGTGGTTTGGCAACATTATTAAGTAACTTCTTACTCAAGCGTCAGGGTCAAACACTAGCAAGGGATTTGAAAACCAGTTACCAATCTGTAATTCATCTTCTAAAACTGTGTAGTCGGATGTGTTTTGAAACTCAGAACTGTCGTATTTTATAAAGGTAATAAGGTGTATGTGTTTTCTTCTAGTTAACACCGTCAGTGAGGTCTGGGGCAGCATTTTGTGGCATCTCATTGTTTTAGGGAAAACGATGACCGTAAATAGCCTCACAGTATTTGCTATCAAATGAGTTGCTTCAAATGCTGTTCTCAAATAACTTTTGGATGTTGAGATTATACATAATAAAGGACTAAACATATATGGTCAAAATTGCCCACAAAAATGTATTCTAAATCTCCCATAAAATATGATACATTAGTTTTGTGTAGTAGCCCATCTTTACACTAATTCTAATACAGACAATTGTTCCTCCAGGGTAGAACAGATTGCTGTTGCCTTAGTTGAGCACCAGATGAAGTAATTGGCTTGCATTAGGGGCTCATGTTCAATGAAAATTATGCCTTTCTCTCTTTATTTTTTGGCCAAGCTTGTATAGTTGAATGTGGGCAGATTAAATCAATGTATGTTTGATGTACTCTACCATAGAATACTTGCTTGAACAGTTTCACATGAGCCAACAGGCATAGACAGGGATAAAAATAAATACCAGTGCCAAACTACAGCCTCCTAATCAGCAACACATTTAAAATGTGTGCACAGAGATGGCAGAAGATGGTATATTCTGAGGTCTGTACAAAAATAAGTTAATGTGGCAACACAAGTTAATGAATTGGTGGCATCCAATGTGTTAACATTTCTAATTATGAGTTTTGTATTGCAGTTTTTAAAATAATTCAAATATATTTTTAAAAAGTGAAATTTGTATCAAATCCAGAGGCTCCACAAAATAGTTGTCTCTATGGTTTATTCCAGATGTAGACAGCAACACAGCAACAATAACAAAAACAACACATTCCTCTTAATGAACATAATTAACATTTCTTGAGTACTTACTATGTGTCAAGCACTGTTCTATATGCTTTAGACATAGTAATACATTCACTTTTCATTTGTTTATTCAACACGTACTTACCAAGCATTTGCTTTGTGTTAGGCTTTGTTTTAGACCAGTGATACTGAACAGGGACAGAGTTTGCTTCCTGGAGGACATGTGGCAATATTCGGAGTCATTTAGAATTCTTTAACTGGGAAGGTGCTATCGGCATCTGGTGGGTAGAAGACAGGGTTGCTGCTAAACATCCTACAACACACAGAAGAGTCTTCAGCAACAAAGACTCCTCTTGCCCACAATGTGAATAGCACCAAAGTTGAGAGAAATGCAACAGTGAACAATTTATGTATTCATGGAACTTATATTTTAGTAGAGAGAAACAAATGATTTAAAAAGTAAGTATCGGCCTGGTGCCGTGGCTTATGCCTGTAATCCCAGTACTTTGGGAGGCCAAGGATGGTGGATCATGAGGTCAGGAGTTAGAGACCAGCCTGGTCAAGATGGTGAAAACCCATGTCTACTAAAAATACAAAAATTAGCTGGGCCCGGTGGCGGGCACCTGTAATCCCAGCTACTTGGGAGGCTGAGGCAGGAGAATTGTTTGAACTCGGGAGGTGAGGTTGCCGTGAGCCAAGATTGCACCACTGTACTCTAGCCTGGGCAACAGAGCAAGACTCCATCTCAATAAATAAATAAATAAATAAATAAATAAATAAATAAATGTAAGTAAGTATCAATCATATTACAACTTGATGAGGTTTCAGTTTTACTTTTATTTTTATTTTGTTGAGACAGGGTTTCTTTCTGTTGCC
>NW_016826689.1:1202052-1261503 GCF_001698545.2 Rhinopithecus bieti
GCTTGAACCCAGGAGGTGGAGGTTGCAGTGAGCCAAGATTGTGCCACCGCACTCCAGCCTGGGCAACAGAGCAAGACTCCATCTCAATAAATAAATAATAAATAAATAAATAAATAAATAAATGTAAGTAAGTATCAATCATATTACAACTTGATGAGGTTTCAGTTTTACTTTTATTTTTATTTTGTTGAGACAGGGTTTCTTTCTGTTGCCCAGGCTGGAGTGCAGTGATGCAATCTCGGCTCACTGCAACCTCTGCCTTCCTAGGTTCAAGTGATTCTGCTGCCTCGCCCTCCACTGTAGCTGGGACTACACAGCACCACACCTGGCTAATTTTTGTATTTTTAGTAGAGACAGGGTTTCACCATGTTGACCAGGCTGGTCTTGAACTCCCAACCTCAAGTGATTCACCTACCTTGGCTTTCCAAATTGCTGGGATTACAGACGTGAGCCACTGTGCCTGGCCCAATGAAGGTTTTATACTACCAAAAAAAAAAAGAAAAAACAAAACAAAACAAAACACTGGGGAAGAAGAATAGGAGTCTGTGGATGTGATTGGTGGAGGTTTGGGATTAGAAATTTAAATCAAGCATTTAGGGAAGGCCTTGCCTAAGACACGATCTTGGAGGAAAACCTTGAAGGAGGTGAAGAAGCAGGTATGTGGATACCTGGGGGAAAAGTAACTTCCAGGTAGAGGCACAGCACAAGGACAGGCCCTAGCCAACAACATGCGTGATGTTTTTCAAGAGACAGCAAGGAGACCATTGTGACCTGAGGAGAGTATAGGAGGGGGAGATTAGAAGGATGGCTGGGAGGAGAAATTGTGTAGAAGTTGTAGACCAACATGAGGGTTTGCGTTTACTCTGAGTGAGTGGAGAGCCATTGGAGGGTTGTGCACAAAGAAGTGTCATAAGCTCATTTGCTTTCAAAGCATCCTGCTGGCCACTGCTTTGAAAAGTGACCATAGAAGGCCAAAGCTGGAAGCAAAGAGGCCATTAGAAAGTCACTGTGAGAGATTGTGGTGACTCAAATAAGGTTTCCAATGGTTAAAGGAGAGAAGTGGCTGGATTCTGGGAATATTTCTCAAGGTTGAGGTGTCAGGATTTTGTGAATGCATATGGGATGTGAAGGAAGAATAAAGATACTTTATGTTTATGGCCGGGTGCAGTGGCTCATGCCTGTAATCGCAGCACTTTGGGAGGCCGAGGCAGGTGGATCACGAGGTCAGGAGATCGAGACCATCCACCTAACATGGTGAAATCCCGTCTCCACTAAAACAAAACAAAACAAAAAAAAATTAGCTGGACATAGTGGCGGGTGCCTGTAGTCTCAGCTACTCGGGAGGCTGAGGCAGGAGAATGGCGTGAACCCGGGAGGAGGAGCTTGCAGTGAGCCGAAATCGTGCCACTGCACTCCAGCCTGGGCGACAGAGCGAGACTCCATCTCAAAAAAAAAAAAAAAAAAAAAAAAAAAAGAAAAAAAAAAAGAGAAAAGAAAAGAAAAGAAACTTTACTTCTATGTATGCGTGTTTTTGAACTGAGCTGCTTCAAGGATGGAATTCCCAATTATTGAAATGGAGAAAGTTAAGGTAGGAATAGTTTGGGGAAGGAAATCAGAATCACCATGTTTAATTTGAACTGTTTGCACATGTTTAATTTGAGGTATCTATCTGAGCATTCAAATGGAGATTTTGAAACATTCCCAACCACTGTACAAAGTAGGTACTATTATTATCCCCATTTTGCAGGTGAGAACCATTCATAAAGAGGTTCAGCAACTTGTCCATGATCATCCAGCCAGCCATTAAGTGGTGTACCTTAGACTCCAATGACACAAATAGATGTCTTGCTAAAAAGTCTCATCAGTCCTCTCTCCTGGGATAGCATCTCCTGATCTCCTTTTCTATGGATTGCCTCGACACCAGCTCTGGGAGGGAAAAATTTTCTGCACTGAAATGAGGTCTTGAGATAGAGCTTCTTTATGCAGTTGGTATCTGAAAGTTAAACTGTTACCTCTGTCAAGTTTTTATTTGATTTGGTCATGCTAAAAGTCAACCACAATGCAAAACTTAAGGAAAAGAGAATTCCTCAGTTGCAGGTAGCTTAGAAAATATCATTTATTGGGCATCTGCACAAGATACATGCAGTATGATCACTTCTTGAGCATCTTCATTAGAAAGATTATAGACTTTGGAGTCCCACAGACAGACCTGCATTAAAACACAGTCTCCATCACCCATTGGATATGGTATTCTGGAAATAAAACTTAACTTTCCAAGTCTGTGATGATCAACTGAGATAATGCATATAAAAGTATTCTCTCTTTGATATGTTCAAGCAAACCAAGCACTTTTTCATGCAAGGATTAATCTATTTCTTTTCAGGGGTAGCTATAAACTAACGGATACCGGTTTCAGTTTGAGCTGATGATAAGTTTGGGAGATGAATTGTGGTGATGGTTTCACAATGTGAGTGCACTTAGTGCCACTGAACTATACACTTAAGAATGGTTAAAATAGTACATTTTATGTTATGAGTGTTTTATGCATTTTTTAAAAGGCAGAACAACAAACAAACAACAAAAAAAGAAGACTTCGTGTAACTTTCCTTGAGGTGAGTCAGAGTTGTGAGTGAGGATGGAGATGAGGCAGACAGTTAGAAATGAGGGGGTACAGTGGCTCACACCTGTAATCCCAGCACTTTGGGAGGCTAAGGCCATCAGTTCATTAGAGCTCAGGAGTTTGAGATCAGCCTGGACAACACGGCGAGACCCTGTTTCTACAAAAAATAAAAAACTTAGTCTGGCATGGTAGTGTGTGCCTGTAGTCTCAACTACTTGGGAGGCTAAGGTGGGAGGATTACTTTAGCCCAGGAGGCAGAAGTTGCAGTGAGCCGAGATCACACAATTGTACTTCAGCCTGGGTGACAGAGTGAGACCCTCTTTAAAAACAAAAAACAAACAAACAAAAAACATGGGACAGTGGCTCATGCCTGTAATCCCAGCACTTTGGGAGGCTCAGGAGGGTGGATCACCTGAGGTCAGGAGTTCAAGGCTAGCCTGGCCAATACTGTGAAACACCATGTCTACTAAAAATACAAAAATTAGCCAAGCGTGGTGGCACATGCCTATAGTCCCAGCTACTCAAGAGGCTAAGGCAGGAGAATCACTAGAACCCAGGAGGCAGAGGTTGCAGTGAGCCAAGATCATGCCACTGCACTCTAGCCTGAGCAACAGAGTGAGACTCTGTCTCAAAAAAAAAAAAAAAAAAAAAAATAGAGAGAGTAGAAGGCTAATCCTGATCAATCCAGTGAAGAGGTCTGTTCTCCACTGCTTCAACTGCCCTATAGTCTGGCTGCCTGCTAGTACTTCTCCAAATACAGGTTGAGGGGAAAGAAGAGAAAGACTGTAAGTCCACTTCACACAGACATCCTCCATCACAGAACAACTGGTTAAGGCACTTTGACCTTTGTACTTAACACATACAACATACACACACAAATACACACATGGAACCACTTTCCCTAAAATGTGTCTGAAAGGTTGGTGTATTAACTTCTTATTGCAGCCATAACAAATTATCACAAACTTAGTGATTTAAAGTAACACAAATTGACGATCTAATTGTCCTATGTGTCAGAGGTCTGGGTTGGAACAGCTGGTTTCTCTGCCCCGTTACCCAAGGCCAAAATCAAGGTCTCAGAAAGCCTGTGTTTCTTTCTGAAGGGCCTGGAGATTAGTCTGTTTCCAAGCTCATTTAGGTTCAGTTCTCTGAAGTTGCAGGACTGAGGTTACAGTTTCCTTGCTGGCTGCCAGCCAGGGTTGGTCTTTTGCTCCTGGAGCCTTTCTCACACTTCCCTTGTCAACTTTCCTTCCTTCTCATACTTTCCTTGTGGACTTTCTCCAGCAACAGGGGGTGGAGTTTCTCTTATGTTTCGAATCTCTCTAACTGGTTCTTCCTCCTTCCTCTTCCTCTTTTAAGTGCTCATTTGATTAGATTGGGCCCACTCAGAATAATCCAGGATAATCTCTCTATTTTAAGGACAACTGATTAGAGACCTTCATTACACTTGCAGTATACAGTATAACAGTATACAGTATACAGTTTAGTGTTTGATTGGATAACCAGAAGACAAGCTTCAGGGGACGTCTTCAGAATAATTTTGGTTCTCAGAGTCAGATTGGCTGCTAGAAAGTATTGCAGACTTAGCAAGACTTTATTGTTGTCAACAGGACTGCATGGGTCCCACTGCTTCCAGAGAGAACACCCGGGCTTTGGTGATGAGCTCTGAACGCCAGCTTCCCCTTTCATTATGATGGATTTCCTTAGCAGACATACATCTTTTTTCTTTATTGCTGGCTGTTTTCTATTAGGGAACACTCCAATACATTGGACATTCATAAAATAATTTGGAGACTCAAACGGTGTTCTTCTTGCCTGCTTCCCAGAAAAGAAAACTGCACTTAAAGGGCCAGCTAAGCAGAAGGATGGGAGACAGTTCTCAAATCCACCTCCCTGAGCGCTCAGAGGGTAGACTCTTTTGTTTTTTTGTTTTGTTTTGTTTTGATACAGAGTCTCACTCTGCCACCCAGGCTGGAGTGCAGTGGTGCAATCTCAGCTCCCTGCAACCTCTGCCTTTAAGAGGGTAGAGTTTTTTTAAATGATGTGGCAGGCAGGGAATGGATGCTGTATTTTTAGGAGAGACAAAGTTTCACGATGTTGGCCAGGCTGGTCTCGAACTCCTGACCTCAGGTGATCCACCCACGTTGGCCTCCCGAAGGGCTAGAGTTACAGGTATGAGCCACTGCTCCCAGCCCCTATTTGAAAATTTAACAGTCCTCCAACCCAGCACACCCATTTTTTTTAATACTTTATATTTCTTTAAATAGTTTACATTAACTTCCAATTTACTATAATAGTTTTGCTACAATTGTGTTTATTGTCTCTTCCCCACTCTATTTTGTTTATTGTGTGTTCCCTGAAGGAAGAAGTTTTGTCAATTCTGCTAGTTGTTCCGGACAGTGCCTGGCACACAGTAGGTGCTCAATGAATAGCTTTTGAATGAAGCAGTGAATAATCTTCACTGCAAGCCTTTGGGCTTGGCTCTACTTTTATCTCTGTTGTACAAATGTGGAAATTGAGGCTTAGTGAAATAGAGAAAGGCACCTGGAGCCCACTGGTAGCAAGTGGCAAAACTTAGGCACGTGATACTAAAATGGTCATGGAGTTTGGAAAGCCCACTGCGGAGTAGATTAGCAGTAGCAGTGTAACTGTAACAAATCCATTGCCCAATGCAGCAAGTTGATATGCCTAGAGGAGACCCTGGGTTGCAATAGAGAAAGAGATATAACTGTAGGGCCGCTGAATGAGGAGATGGTAGGAAACCTCAAATCCATTTCCCCAAAGAATTTGGGGCTAGGGTTTTCAAGAGTATTGAAATGGGCCAAAGTGTGAAGATTGTTGATTGGTCAGAAAGCACAGGGTAAAATCATAGGACAGGGAGATGAAGAAACTGTACTCTCATGTCAATTCCGTGCCTCTGTGCAGGTCTTCACATTAGTTGACATCAGCTGTTTTTCTGGAATTCAGGATCTGAAAAACATCTCAGGCAATTCTTAAGCGAAAGTCTTATGATTCTCACATCAGAAACCTTGTCTATAGGAACAATGGGAATGCAAATAGTCAGTATGCAGTGCTACATGACTTCTGGTTGCCAGAAAATGGGTCCAAGTGCAGCCTGATAAATGCTTAATTATAACTATATTTCTGTCGAGAATTCTTGTCAGTCCTATGAGGATGGCTTCAGTAGTCTAATAGTTATGCACATGGACTCTCGAGCCAGTCTTCCTAGGTTCAGTGCCCAGTTCTGCCCTTGGGCAAAGTACTGACCCTGTCTATATCATTGTTCCCCATCTGTCAGTGGGAGATGAAAGTAAAAGTACAATTACACCATACAGTATCTGCAAGGATTAAATGAATTAATAAAGAGCAGTGCTTAGAAGAGTATAGCAAGTGCTATTACAAATATTACATATATGTATATTACATGTGCATTACATATATGTAATATTTGTAATATATATCTAATATTTATAATATATATATGTGTGTATATGTATTTTTGGTTTTCCTTAATTTGGAACTCGTATGTACCTGGCTCCCGTCCTCCACCTCTCCCATAGTCTAGATGTTTTGCATTCTCCAAATGTGTCCAAACTTTAGCAATGTATTTGTTTACGCATCTATTTAGCTAATGTGTGTGTGAAATTACCCATTATGTAATGGCTTTGGTTTAGTTAGCAGAATATGCGAGGATATGGTTAATGGGAAATTGTTTTGTGCAACTTGGAAAACAGAAGAATCATAAAAGAATCCTCTGGAGACACAGTCTGATCAAGGGATAACCAATACATTTGCAGGTTTTTGTTTTTAAATAATAATCAGCCACTAATGACCCAGAGCAGAACATTGATTTATCTGCAGCAAGGTAGACTCTGTTTCCCTGCTACATTGCCAGCTGTCCTCTTCAGCATTAAGCTGCCTCACTTCAATCCAGTATCTGTCAATCCAGTTTTCAAGGAGGAAGCTTTAGAACAGTGAGGAGGGCTGGGTGCAGTAGCTCACACCTGTAATTTCAACACTTTGGGAAGCCAAGGTGGGGGGATCACTTGAAGTCAGGAGTTCAAGACCAACTTGGCCAACATGGTGAAATCCCATATCTCTACTAAAAATACAAAAAATTAGCCAAGTGTGGTGGTGGGCACCTGTAATCCTAGCTACTCAGGAGGCTAAGGCAAGAGAATTGCTTGAACGTGGGAGGTGGAGGTTGCAGTGATCCAAGATTGCACCACTGAACTCCAGCCTGGGTGACAGAGTGAGACTCCATCTCAAAAATAAAAATAAAAATAGGTCAGGCATGCTGGCTCAGCCTATAATCCCAGCACTTTGGGAGGCCAAGGCGGGTGGATCACTTGAGGTCAGGAGTTTAAGACCAGCCTGGCCAACATGGTGAAACTCCATCTCTACTAAAACTACAAAAATTAGCTGGGCGTGGCGGTGGGCGTCTGTAATCCTGGCTACTTGGGAGGCTGAGGCAGGAGAATCATTTGAACCCAGGAGGGTGGAGGTTGCAGTGAGCTGAGATCACGCCATTGCACTCCAGCCTGAACAACAACAGCGAAACTCCATCTCAAATACATAAATAAAAAAATAAAAATAAACAAACAGTGAAAATGCTTTGTCATTTTCGTGGATGGTTCCCGGAAGATTTTTCTGTGCTTTGTTTGGTAGGAGCCTTTTACTTTTTGCTGAGCTAGAATCTAGCCTGTTATGCACTGTGCACTCAAATTCCTTGGCAGACTGGTGAGGCTCTTAAATTCTTTCAAAAAGAAGGCTCTTGAAATTGGCCCTCCCTCAGGTGTCCTCTGCTGCTTCAGGCAGAACTCCCCTTCTATCTACGCAAATCTCCCTCTACACTGGGATGGCCTGGCCCTGCTATGCTGGGTGAGAATAGCATTCTTCCGTGTAAGTTGATCATATGGAACAAATCCCTGAGGAAACCTTAAAAAAAGAAAAAAAAGTGCCTAAAAGGCAAAACCAAAACCAAAATCTTGACACTGAGTTTTCTTCAACATCTTTTTTTTTTTCTTGCAAAACAAACAAACCCAACAACAGCTAAGCTTGGTACGTAGATATCAGCGGATACCCTTAGTTAAGCCTAAGTGAAAAATTCCTCCAGTCATTCATTCATTCACATATTCACGTATTCACTCAACCTTATTTATTTTGCCCCGCTATGTGCTAGGTATTTTTCTAGACAACAGGGGTGCAGGGAAAGTATACAATTAACTAAGACAAAGATACTTTCAATATTATTTTCTTTATGAAACCTGAGATTGAAAAGCAGATGTCCCAAAGGAAGCCTTGTATTGCTATTCAATGTTAACCCACATTTTGCTAGAAGTCGTGCTAGACATGGGAGTATATGGAGGTTGTCCCCAAATCTTTTTTTAAGTATATTTTCCCCTCCCTCTTTTCTGTCCCCAACTCTTAATGAGGGGAGGGATTTATTATAAAATAGACATAGTGTACATATTTAGGGCCATTTTCTTAAGAGGTCATCATAGTTCCCCCCTCCCTAAGACATCGAGCCTTAACCCTCAGGCCTGTGAATAAGATGTGGTATCACACTTGAAATTATGTTACGCTTCATGGCAAAGGGATTTTGCAGCTGTAGTAAAGATTAAGAATCAATGGACTTTGAGTTAGTTAAAAGAGCAATTATTTTGGTGGACCTAAGTCTAATCACTTTCAAAGCAGAAATCAGTGTCTACAGAAGCAGTGAGAAAAATAATAATAAAAAAAAGTAATAAAAGACAAAGCTGAGAGTTTCTCCATAAGGGAGCAGAAGAGGAAGTCAGAGAGGGAGGCTTTGATGCAAGTGGGGTTTTTCATTGCTGAGATGGGGAGGATCATGGGACAAGGAGCAAAGGGCAGCCCCTGTGCACTGAGAGTGGTATACAGCTGTCAGCCAGGGAGAAGACAAGAACCTCAGGCTTACAACCCAGGGAGTTAAATTCTGCCAGTAAATTTTGGTCAAATGAGCTTTGAAGCAAATTCTTCCCCAGAGTCACTAGAGAAGAACTCAGCACCGTTGACACTTGGATGTCAGCCTCATGAATCCCTAACTAAAGAACCCAGTTGAGTCTGCCTGGATTCCCAGCCTTCAGATTGTGAGATTATAAATGGAAGTTGTTTTAAGCTGCTAAGGTTTTGGTCATGTATTATGCAGCAATGAAAAACTGAATAGCTTATCCTTGGTTATTCTGCATTTTTATAGATAGTTTGTAGTTAAGATGTCTTAAAACTTAAATGGATCCTGAGAGGCCGATGTGGTTCTTAATAATTGACAATGAAATTACCTTCTTATATTTGTATAACCCCATTTACAAAGTACTTTTGCATATGATTTTCTTATTTTATTTTCACAGCTTGTGAGGAATCTTTATTTCCAGTTAAAGTCAAAGAAAGTGAGGACGAGTCATACTGTGCCTTGTTGATGCTTTCTGCTAAGTGGTAGAAGAGGAATTTGAATTCAGACCCTGGTGCTCTCACTTGACCTAGGCATGCTCATTAGAAAACTGACAGGTTACCCAACATACAGGTTCTTTTTCTATCTTGTTTTCTCTTCATTACTAACATCATCATCGTTGTTGTCATCAGTGTTGAGGGCATTCTTCTCCTCCTGCTTGTTTACTAAATGCTCATGAGCTAAATCATGACACTGAAAGCAGACTTTTTAAAAAGTTAAAACATGTGTGGAACACCTATGATGTACCATGAAACTTACCATTAACAGGGCAAATAAAATGACAAGTGTCCTCTTTGTTGCATGCCATGACATTGGGTTTTGGAAATCCACCAAGAGGATGCTCTGCCAATGCATGTGGAATATATAAAAAATATAAATAGACTTATTTTTTGTAGCTAGATCACAAAATGAAATAGTCCATCAATCTTTTGTCTCTGTAACTTTTAAAAAATTTTATACAAACTTTTTTTCTGTGAAACAGTTGTTTGGGGAATTATTCATATTTCCAGATTATTCTAGAAAAATGGTTAGGGCAATTTAATTTGTGTTGGAGAGATTGGAATCTGGGAGAACATGAGGTAAGATTCCCAGTGTGTATTCTTACCAGTCTCGTAACCTAGTAAATCTCCCTCAGCCCTCCACCCACCACATCAACCCCATAGAGTTGTGGGACCGTGAGCAGGACTTGGGAGGGCCATTGAAACCTGTGCTCACTCTTCCACACGAGTCTGCCTTTCATCCCTTTGAATCAATCCAACTGCCCTAGAAGAAGGCTGTTGGATTGAAACCAAAGGCTAAGCCACTCTCAACAAAGAGCAGAACATCCCATTACCCTGAGCCATGGTTCCTTGCTGCGTTTCTCTTGCCCTCTCTTTAAATTTCACCTGCTGCCCAGGAGTCGTGTAAGGTAGAAGGAACTAAAGTATAAGAGTAAGGTGTAATGTGGCTTGAGCCACTGACTGTCTGGCATGCCTATCATCATCTAGTCAGACAGTTTGGGGTTAATGTAGAGGGCCTAAATCCATCTGCCAGTGTCTGTCTCATTCTGCCCCTGTAACAACTGTTGTTATGGGAATGGAATCATGTAAGGATGACTTCCCTCCCTGCAAGAACATCCTGTGCACAGATGATGCTCTGAGGAGTAATGGAGGGCTTGGAAAGGGCTTGTTTAGTGACCGGGGGCGGTTCTGAAAAGCGTGTTTAGGAGGGGTTTATGGGCTGCAATCTGTTGGAGCTTGTATTGAGGCTGAGTTGGCATAGCAGGCCTTTTCTGCATTTAGATTACAACAGCATGTGGGGTAGGTGAGGGATAACTTCCCCCTCCTCTTACTGTACCCCCTGCTCAGCCATCACTCAGTACATCGTTGTTGATAAGCCATGGTCTTGTTGCCTCTAAGTCTGAGGACACCCTTGGTGTGTGGCTCCCATGACTGATTTTTTTTTCTTTTTTTTCCCCCAGATAAAAGGGACATGGGGCCAGTAAACTTCATCCTGTTTGGTTAATGAGAAAAGCAAGACTTGGTCAACCAGAGACTCTTGCTTACAGAAATAACCCATGACAGAAACAAAGAGAGAGAATGGAAAAATTCTGTGTTTGGTATGCATGTGATAAGAAAAAAAATAGAAGTCCAAATCCATAGAAAAAAAAAAAGGAAAAAATCCATTATGCCTATTTCACTTCTATCAAGAACAGATTTTTAAAAAATCAAAGTCCCATCTGTTCTGTGTCAACATTAGAGATTGTACATTGTGTTTTATCAAAGGCAGGTTTGCCATGGCAGTGGGGGTTATATTTTTGGAACGTGCTTGGAAACCCAGAGCAGCTGAAAGCAGAGCCTGGCACCTTGAGGCCTCTCCCACTGCCTGTGTTTGTGTTCCTCCAGCACCTGATGTTTTAAATTGATTTGTTTGACCAGAGGTCCCTGGAAAAAGATGAGCAGGTAAGGGCAGCTGCCTGGGCCTCCAGAACAAACACAGGTTAGGGCCCAAGGCTTTCAGAAAAACAAGGAAGATTTTTGTTTGTTTGTTTGTTTGTTTGTTTGTTTTGTTCTTTTTGAGACGGAGCCTGGCTCTGCCACCCAGGTTGGAGTGCAACGGTGCAATCTCTGCTCACTACAACCTCTGCCTCCCCAGTTCAAGCGATTCTCCCACCTCAGCCTCCGAAGTAGCTGGGATTCCAGGCACCTGCCATCATGCCTGGGTAATTTTCATATTTTTGTAGAGACAAAGTTTCACCATGTTGGGCAGGCTGGTCTCAAACTCCTGACCACAGGTGATCCACCCACCTTGGCCTCCCAAAGTGCTGGGATTACAGGCATGAGCTACCACACCCGGCCAGGGCAGTTTTCTTGAGCGAGTTTGTACTCTGAGTGCACAGCAGTAACCACACTCACTCTGTAGTCTCAAGAGTTCACATTCAACCGGTGCTGGCTTAATCCATTCAAGAGTTATGCTGGGATAGAAATCCAGTCCTGGAACCTTCTTTCTGTTCTCCTTCATTGGTTCCCCAGGGTCACCCTCAGCTGGTCAGCTAATAAGGACAGGTAGACTTGCTCCTAACTACTTAGTTTCCAGGCCAGAAGAGAAGAAGATGACAAAGCCATCTACCACCCCGGCTGCTTTCTCCCTCTGCCCTGACCAGTGCATCCAACGTCAATTCCATGTCACTGTAGTTACTCTAAGGACAAAACATGATGTTGTGTTATGATTAAAAGAAAAAGGCTCCATCTCATTCACACCCTTCAACAGTTGTTGCTTTCTGAATACATATTGTTGCTATCAGGGTCGTATCGCTGCTCCTGAAAAATAATTCCAGCATCTTCTGGAACTAGAGGTGGTGAGAAAGTCCTGAAGGAGATGTTTGTTCAGGTGAGGCAGTGAATTACTCCTTCAGTTGCGTAGATTTAGAATGAACAGGTATCCACCAGGAAAGTGGCGACTGAGAAAGGCAGAACTTCGATCACGGTGTCATTCACTGAGATGCCTGGCATGCAAAGCTTAAAAACCAGTTTGAATTAAAAGCCCAATGACAAAAAGAAGTGAGGAAGACGGGCCAGGATGGAGCAGGGTGATCAAGCTGAAGCCTAGTGGACAGAAAAGATCAGAAAGACCCCCCAAAAACTAGGTTAGGTAGGCAGCCCAGGCTCTAAGTGGAAGGGGAAGAGGAGAACTGGCTTTGGCAAAGTAGTGGCTGAAGCTGTACCAAGGCCCACTGGTTAAGCTTTGGAGCCAAGTGGCTAAGTTTGTTATTTACTACAGGGATTCTTTGTATTCTGATCAATGATTTAGATCAACAAGGTCATCTCAGTAGCAGTGGAGGTGCATCAAATAAGGCAAGTTAGGCAGGACCAGTTTCATAGTGGCACAGTGTGGCAGTGAGAAGAAATTATAGTTAACAGATCAAACCTCAGCCTTTCCTCTTCTTGCTACAAAGAATCAGAACCACAGCCCTGACCCTACTCCCCTTAAATGAATAGCCCCACTGCCCTGATATACTTATATTGTAGCAGGACAAGCCGCAGACAAAACCCCTCAGACACCAAGTTAAAGAAGGAAGCAGGTTATTCAGCCGGGAGCATCAGCAAGACTCCTGTCTCAAGAGTTGGGCTCCCTGAATGAGCAATTCCTGTCCCTTTTAGGGCTAATCACTCTAAGGGTGTGTGTGAGAGGGTTGTGATTGATTGAGCAAGCAGGGGGTACCTGAATGGAGGCTGCATGCACTGGTAATTAGATCGGAAAAAAACAGGACAGGTGCTTTTCTATACAATGTCTGTAATCTACAGATAACACAACTGATTAGGTCAGGGGTCGATCTTTAACTACCAGGCCTAGGGTGCGATGCCGGGCTGTCTGCTTGTGGATTTCATTTCTGCCTGTTAGTTTTTACTTCTTCTTTCTTTGGAGGCAGAAATTGGGCATAAGACAATATGAGGGGTGGTCTCCTCCCTTATTCCAGCCATTGCTGGAAAAGGTCTCAAGTCTGTGTCTTTCTGCTAATTGGCTAGGTGGATATTCCTGTGATGATCTGAAAAAATGAAAGAGCTATAGCCATATTTGGAAGCCACACTGCAGCAGGCATATTTTATAATTTCACCTCACATACTCTGAGCTTGAGAGTGAAATTTATAGCTGAATTTTTAGAGTTATTTTAGGAGTAAAGCTCCATTTTTTGCCTTTTTAAAGTAAAAGCTAATCTGCTCTATCCCCAAAATATTTTTATTGGGGAAAGTGTATTATGAGATATTTCTGACCCCACAAAGAGTAGGTATGGAAATCTGAGCCACATCTTTTGAAGATATTTTTGTGGGGATTGGCTCGAAACCCCTGGTTACATCTAAAGAATGTGCTGATCATTGCTACATTCCTGGAATTCCTCAGAAGACTGAAGTTGGAGACCCTCCACCAGAGAGAACAGTTCTCATGGTAGAGCCAAGACTCAACCTCTAAAAAGAAAATTCCTGAAGGGATTAAAGGGGCCCTCATTAAGTTTGTATTAGTGAAAACAATTTAACTTGAGGTTACATTAAATCAGGGTACCACTGCTAAATGGGTTCAAGGGAAGGTTCCTTGGTGCCCCTTTATGGCGGTGGTCAGAGCGGGGGATGGGTAAAGCAGTGGAGAACTGAATAGCCCTCACTTCAGTTTATGATCAATGAACCCTTGATGTGTTCACATTGGAACTAAGGCTGTGATGGGCTCCATGTGTTTTGAGAAATATTTTCTCTGGGCTCTAATGATTGCTTCCTCAGGGGAAGAAGAATGCCTTTTTTTTAGTTATAAATTTCAATCTAAGTGTTTATCGAATAAAGGAAAGAATAAATAAATATTGACTCTGCAGTCAGGAGGCCTGGGTTTCAATCCAAGGTCCAACATAGGGACTTTCGTCACTCCGCTGTCATTGCTCTGATAGTGCATCTTATTTTTTTTTAATCTCCTTGAATTGTAATAATCTAATTTACATGTCAGGTTCCCCAAACTAGCCTGTGAATTCCTTAAGGATAAGGGCTATACCTATTGTCAGGCCTCTGAGCCCAAGCCTGCATGTACACCCAGATGGCCTGAAGTAACTGAAGAATCACAAAAGAAGTGAAAATGTCCAGTTCCTGACATTACTTTGTGAAATTCCTTCTCCTGGCTCAGAAGCTCCCCCACTGAGTACCTTGTGACCCCCGCCCCTGCCCGCCAGAGAACAACACCCTTTGACTGTAATTTTCCACTACCTACCCAAGTCCTATAAAACAGCCCTACTCCTATCTCCCTTCCCTGACTCTCTTTTCGGACTCAGCCCACCTGCACCCAGGTGATTAAAAAGCTTTAGTGCTCACACAAAGCCTGTTTGGTGGTCTCTTTACACGGATGTGCATGACACCTCTGTCTTATTCAGTTCAACAGTTTGTTGTTGAGCAAGAGGCCACATTTGCTACAGTTGATGGTAAAAACAAGGACTCTGGGGATAGATTGCCTGGCATCACATCTTGACTCCTCAATTTCCTAGCTGTGTGAGCTCAGGGAAGTTGCTTAATCTCTCTGTGTCTCAGAGTAAAACTAGACAGTGTTATCACCAATCTCACCGAGTTATGTGGAAACTAAACCACAAATACATTTAAAATGTTTGGGACAGTGATACATGCTCAGCAAAATCTACAAGTATTATTTTCCTTATTATCATTGTTGATAATATATATTTGTCAATAAAGTCACCAATACTTTATTCATCTGTTTCCACACTGTTGATAAAGACATACCCGAGACTGGGCAATTTACAAAAGAAAGAGGTTTAATTGACTTACAGTTCCACATGGCTGGGGAAGCCTCACAATCATGGCAGAAGGCAAGGAGAAGCAAGTCACATCTTACATGGATGGCAGCAGGCAAAGAGAGCCAGGCAAAAGGGGTTTCTCCTTATAAAGCCATCAGATCTCATGAGACTTATTCACTACCATGAGAACAGTATGGGAGAAACTGCCCCCATGATTGAGTTATCTCCCACCAGGTCCCTCCCACAACCTGTGGTAATTATGGGAGTACAGTTCAAGATGAGATTTGGGTGAGGACACAGAGCCAAATCATATTAAATACTCTATCTCCCTGACCCTGTTTTCTTATGTATAATATAGGGACTACTACATAATAATAACAATAATAACCTGAAGTGCTGTTGTGAGGATCAAACGAGACAATGGCTAACAGTCAAAATGTCTCTTTAAAAAACCACAAGGCACTTTGAAACTCTGTTACTGTTATTTCTAATATTAACTGCAGCACAGGAAGAAGTGATTTTCTCATACATTTATAGTCCAAATGAGGCCTGGCTAGGCTAGAATATACTTGGTGCTTCCAAGAGCCCAAAGTACTGCTTAGCTGGGATGTAAATTGTCTAAGCCTCTGGGATTACTGTGCTTTTTTCGGTACTTAAATTAAAGTACAACCACAGGTCTTTCAGCAAGCACTGTGTTTGAATGAAAGCTGCCGGGCTTTACTGTCCTCATCTTCACTGTCCTCATCTTCACTGTCCTGGCCCGAAGTTCTGACAGTTCTCAGAGCTGCCCCTGGCTTTTGAGATGCTAGATATCAACAGTCAACTCTTTGCCTGCAGACTGGATCATTGATGTGTAGATTTTATCAGGTGCTATTGAGAACTCAGAAAAGCCACAGAAAAGCATGGGCCAGGAGTTGAAACACATGGGATTACCACTAATAAATCATGGTGCCTTGAATAAGCTCTATCCCATGTGGTTTTTTGGGATTCAGTTTCCATATTTACAAAATAAAAGCAGTTAGATGATTGCCAAGATTCCTGCAGAGTAACTGCCTTAGGAGTCATGAGTCCTATTGTACTGGTGCCTCTGTCATTTGCTTGCACTGTGACCTTGGGCCAGTCACAGCCTCCCTTTGGTCCCTTGTGTCCTCATGCGTACAGGGTTTTCCTCAAACGTCTATTTTTGTGTTCCTATGATGTCATTCACTACTCCAGTTAATAACAGTGCTCGCATATATACTCAGACATACACACACATTAGTAAATACAGTGGTTATTGTGTGCAAAGTCCTATGGCTTAGCTCTTTGCAGCATGGTGCTGGTTTTGGTTTGGTTTGGTTTGCTTTTGTTTTTTTCTTTTTGGAGGCAGAGTCTGACTCTGTCATCCAGGCTGGAGTGCAGTGGTGCGATCTTGGCTCACTGAAACCTCTGCCTCCTGGGATCAAGTGATTCTCATGCCTCAGCCTCCCAAGTAGCTGGGACTACAGGCACGGGCCACCATGCCTAGCTAATTTTTGTATTTTTAGTAGATATGGGGTTTTGCCACATTGGCCAGGATGGTATCGAACTCCCGGCCTCAAGCAATCTACCTACCTTGGCCTCCCAAACCACTAGGATTACAGACAGGAGCCACTGTGCCTGGCCATTTGGCATGTATTTTTAAATGTAATCTTTTTGACAACTTTATGTGAAAGGTATTTTTGCTTTTATTTTATAAATGAGAGAAGTGAGGCTAAGAGACTGTAACTGAATTACCCAATAGCACACCACCAGTAAGTAGTATAGCTAGGGTTAGAATCTAGTTAATCTAACTCCACCTAACCATTATGTTGCATCACTTAAAAAATTTTCCTTGTCTGCATCATATCTGTCCTAGCTTAACTTCACTTATTTTTTATTAAGGTTACTCAATTACTGGGCATGTGGGAAAATGTTGATTCATGGGGTGCCTAGATTTTAACCTGAGATGGAACACATGAGTTAGCTGGATCCATAGCGAATTGGAAGACTATCGTTGTTCAGTGGAGTTGCTGCCACTGAATCCAGCAGCAGCCTGCAGGGTTCTGTCCTTTTCACTGTTAATATTTGAAGCAACAGCATGAAGGAGGGCATGAACTGGGCAAATTCGCGGTGACATGATTTTGGAAAGGCTGGCAAATAGACCAAGTGACAGAATCAAAATGGAAAAAGGCGTGACCTGCTAAGCACTTTCTATGCATTATTGCATTTTAAAACACGCAACTCTGACTAGGGCTATGATTATCTCCATTTAATGCATGAAGAGACCAAAGCTTAGGGAGGTGACCATTCAAAGATGACACAGCCTGTGTGTTGCTTTTTCTTCCCCAAAATAAACTTTAAAAACATTTTTGGAATAATTTTATAGAGAACTTATAAAGATAACACACAGAAACCTGGTATAATCTTCACTCAATTTACTCTATTGATGACATCTTATATTATGGTAGTAGGTTTGTCAAACTAAGAAATCAACATACGGGGTTCCGTCTCTCAGCTTTGGAGCCTCCCTCCCTCTATCTCTGTACAGGGGAGCTTCTTCTCTCTTTCTTCCCCTTTCTTCCTTGCCTATTAAACTCCTTGCTCCTTAAAACAAACAACCAAAAAAGAAAAAGAAAGAAAGAAATCAACATCAGTACATTATTATTGACTGAGCCCCAGCTTTTATCTATATTTAACATTTTTTTCTCTTAATGTCCTTATATTAGTTTTCCATGGCTGCCATAACAAAATACCACAGACTGGGTGGCTAACAACAACAGAAACTTACTCTGTTGTTTCAATCTCTCGAACCCGTGAGGCAGAGGTTGTAGTGAACCAAGATTGCACCACTGCACTCCAGCCTGAGCAACAGAGTGAGACCCTGTCACAAAAAAAAAAAAGCATGCAAAGAGCCAAAGAGCCAAGCAGTAGGTCTTTGCACACAGTAAGCACTAACACTTACTAGTGTGTGTATGTCTGAGTGTAAATGTGAGCACTGTTATTAACTGGGTCAGTGACTGACATCAGAAAAATTGACTGAGGCTAGGTATCCAAAATCAAGGTGCCCAGAAGGCCATGCTCCCTCTGAAGGCACCGGGAAAGTGTTTCGCATTTCCCCTCCTAGCTTCCGGTGATTGCTGGCAGTCCTTGCTGTTTCTTGACTTGTAGATGCATCGCTCCAATCACTGTCTCCAATTTCCCTTGCTGATCTTCCCTATGTCTGTGTCTCTGTATACAAAATTTTCTCTTCTCATATTGCTTTTATGGCCCACCCTAACCCAGTGTGATCTCATTTCAACTTGATTACATCTGCAAAGGCCCTATTTCCAAATAAGGTCACAGTCACAGGTTATTGGTGGAAATACATTTTTTGGGAGGGACACTATTTACCACAATACAGTCCTCTCTCTATTTCACCAGGCAATCCAGAATACCGCATTGCATTTAGTAACTATGTCTTCTTATTCTTCTCTGGTCTATTGTAGTTTCTTAGTCCTTCCTTGCTCTTCATGACCTTGACAGTCTTAAGGTGTGCTGGTCAGGTATCCTGTAGATGTCTGGGTTTGTCTAACATGCCAGCTCTCAGGTCTTAGTTATTAAGCTATAGAGATAAAACATTCCTAAGAAGCACCTGCTGGCTTATTCATTTGCTTTTTCTCTTGTGGGCTTGCTTAGCACTGACAACATAGGTGGAGGCTCAATACATACCTGATAAATTGATTGATGCAGAGCTTGCTGTATTCCTGCCACATACCAGCTCACTTTCCCCAAACATGGAAGTGTGGTCTTCCTTTTTTGTGTATAAGACAAAGCTGTTCACATTGTTAGTTACAATAATGGATCAAGGGGTACTGTGAACAGAGTTGGACCTGACCCCTGCCTGGTGGGCTTGACAATGGCAGAAAAGCAGAGATCACCTGCAGGAGTTTAGCTGTATACAAAGGCTCCTCAGCTTGTCAAGGCCCAGGTGAACTGACAGGAGGAAAAACTAGAACTTGCTCCTCTTTAACAATAAGTAGATTATGTGGATTCAAATTCTTCATTGAATATTGATGATAACCAAATAAAGAAAGTTCCCGTATTAAGCATACCTAGACCTTCAATTCAATTTCGTAGTGAAAGTAAGTATATATAAATAAGTGGATTGAAATTCTCGAATTCTAGCCTAGTCATGTATTTGCCTGTTTATTTATATATGTACTCATATATTAATGTATTCACTCTGGGAGTGGGCAGACTGACGCACTATGGGGTAAGTAGAAAGACTACATTATTTGGAATTAGCAAGGTGTCTTACAATTCCTAGGTCTCTTAAGATACCAGTTATCCCTAAAGCTAAGTCTCAGTTTCCCCAGCTTTAACATCAGAATAATACATCCACTTGCAGTGCTGCTTTTGTCTCCTCACCTCTTATTCCTCCTGCCTTGATATCTCTTTAGGGTACCACCTACTCCT
The DNA here is from genome assembly GCF_001698545.2 of Rhinopithecus bieti. Taxonomy (NCBI): domain Eukaryota; kingdom Metazoa; phylum Chordata; class Mammalia; order Primates; family Cercopithecidae; genus Rhinopithecus; species Rhinopithecus bieti. The sequence goes on from NW_016826689.1 coordinate 1,221,355, forward strand.
ATTGGATACAGCCTTTTTACCAAGTGTCCTAGGTTCCCCAAGCCAAAGAGTGGACACACGTCTCAAGATAGCCTTATTCAATTTTATATCTTTGGAATGTGACTCTCAAGGGATATGCTGTAGTGGCAGAAGCAACACACACATTCATTCTGGCAGAGGCATTCTGAAGAAGCTCTTCATTGGTTCCTGCCTCCGAGACCTCTTGGAACAACTTCTATTTATTTTTTCACAAGTCATACTCTTCATCCTTTCCTTGTATTCTGTGAGTCTCCTGGTAGTCTTCCCAGGAATTAAAAAAGAAAAAAAATCTCTTTATAGAAACCAGAGTTGGTCTTGATTGCTGTCGCTAAGAACACTGATGGACATTTTGTTTCTTCCTCAAATCCCTGCCACATTTCAAGAGCTAGCGATAATTCCTTTCTCTTAACTCCCATGTGTATTGGCTTGGTGCAAAAGTAATCACGGTCTCTGCATTGTTGAAATTTGCCATTTCATGCCATTTCATATTTGGAATACATTCTTAAATAAATGCGGTTATGTTATACATCATTTTAATGTGCATTTCTCGCTTTATGTTTTTTGCTAATGACTTATTACTTGCTGTTTATTTTATGTTGATTTTACACTATGGACAAAAAGCAAATTTGAGTGATTTTCTTATCTGAGTTCAAAATGGGTTGTAAAGCAGCAGAGACAACTCGCAACATCACCAACGCCTTTGGCCCAGGAACTGCGAATGAACGTACAGTGCAGTCATGGTTCGAGAAGTTTTGCAAAGGAGACAAGAGTCTTGAAGATGAGGAGCATAGCGACCAGCCATCAGAAGCTGACAATGACCAAGTGAGAGAAATCATTGAAGCTGATCTTCTTACAGCTACAGGAGAAGTTGCCAAAGAACTCAACATCAACCATTGTATGGTTGTGTGCATTTGAACCAAATTGGAAAGGTGAGCTCGATAAGTGGGTGCCTCATGAGCTGAGTGAAAATAAAAAAATTGTCGTTTTGAAGTGTCATCTTTTCTTATTCTATCCAACAACAATGAGCCATTTCCTGACTAGACTGTGATGAAAAGTGGATTTTATACGACAATCGGCAACAACCATCTCAGTGGTTGTACCAAGAAGCTCCAAAGCACTTCCCAAAGCTAAACTTGCACCAAATAAAAGGTCACAGTCAGCCCGGCACGGTGGCTCACGCCTGTAATGCCAGCACTTTGGGAGGCCAAGGTGGGTGGATCACCTGAGGTCAGGAGTTCAAGACCAGCCTGGTCAACATGATGAAACCCCGTCTCTACCAAAGAAATACAAAAAAATTAGCCAGGCATGGTGGCGGGTGCCTATAATCCCAGCTACACAGGATACTGAGGGAGCAGAATCGCTTGAAGCAGTGAGGTGGAGGTTTCAGTGAGCCTAGATCATGCCATTCATTGCACTCCAGCCTGGGCAACAAGAGTAAAACTCCATCTAAAAAAAACAAAACAAAACAAACAAACAAAAAATACATTAAAAAAAAAAAAAAAACCCACAAAAGGTCACCGTCACTGTTTGGTGGTCTGCTGCCAGCCTGATCCACTACAGCTTTCCGAATCCTGCTGAAATCATTACATCTGAGAAGTATGCTCAGCAAATTGATAAGATACACTGAAAACTGCAACACCTGCAGCTGGTATTGGTCCAACAGAAAGGGCCCAATTCTCCACGACAACACCCGACTGCACGTCACACAGCCAATCCTTCAAAAGTTGAACAAATTAGGCCAGATGCAATGGCTCATGACTGTAATCCCAGCACTTTGGGAGGCCAATATGGGCAGATCACTTAAGATCAGGAGTTTGAGACCAGCCTGGCCAACATGGTGAAAATATAAAAATTAGCCAGGCATAGTAGCAGGTGCCTGTAATCCCAGCTACTCAGGAGGCTGAGGTGAGAAAATCTCTTGAACCTGGGAGACGGAGGTTGCAGTAAGCTGAGATCGCGCCACTGCACTCCAGTCTGTGAGACAGAGTGAGACTCTGTCTAAAGAAAAAAAAAAAAAAAGGTTGAACAGATTGGGTTACGATGTTTTGCCTCATCCACCATGTTCACCTGACCTCTTGCCAACTGACTACCACTTCTTCAAGCACCTCAACAACTTTTTGCAGGGAAAACACTTCACAACCAACAGGATGAAGAAAATGCTTTTCAAGAGTTCATCAAATCCCAAAGCATGGATTTTTATGCTACAGGAATAAACAAACTTATTTCTCATTGGCAAAAATACATTGATTGTAATTGTAATGGTTGCTATTTTGATTAATAAATATGTGTTGCAATTACATTTGCATCAACCTCAGGTTGCAGTTTATTTATTTATTATAAAGTAATATCTCAGGAATTTATTTATTTATTTATTTATTTATTTATACCTTCCTGAGAACTTTTTCTCTTACATTCTGTTACTGTTGTATCCATTGTTTTCCAGCCACTAAACAGACAGCCTAGTGGAGTGGTTGCTATAGACTGAATTGGGTCCCCCACCCAAAATCATCTGTTGGAGTCTGAATCCCCAGTACCTCAGAATGTGACTGACTGTTTTTGGGGACAGACTCTTTAAAGAGGTCATTAAGGGCCAGGCTTGGTGGCTCATGCCAGGAATCCCAGCACTTAGGGAGGTTGAAGTAGAGGATTGATTAAGCCCAGGAGTTCAAGACCAGCCTGGGCAAAAAGTGAGACTGAGTCTATACAAAAAGTCAAACAAATTAGCTAGGTATGGTTCCACATGTCTGTGGTCCCAGCTACATGGCAGGGACCTCCTGAGGCCAGAGGAGCACTTGAGCCCAGGAGATTGAGGCAACAGTGAGCCATGTTTGTACCACTGCACTCCAGCCTGGGTGACAGAGTGAGACCCTGTCTCAGAAAAAGAAAGAACGAAAAGGAAGGAAGGAAGGAAGGAAGGAAGGAAGGAAGGAAGGAAGGAAGGGGGGGGGAAGAAGGAAGGGAGGGAGGAGGAGGGAGGGAGGGAGGGAGGGAGGGAGGGAGGAAGGAAGGAAGGAAGATCGTTAAGGTTAAATGAGATCATTGGAGTGGGCCCTAATCCAAAGTTACTGGTGTTCTTATAAGAAGAGGAGGTAAGGACACAGATACACATACAGAGAAGACCGTGTGAAGATGTCAGAGGAGATCGACAAACCATTGGCAAGCCAAAGAGAGAGGCCTTAGAAGAAACCAACTCTGTTGACACCTTAATCTCAGACTTGTAGCCTCCAGAACTGTGAGGAAATACATTTCTATTTTAAAACTACTCAGACTGTGATACTTTTTTATGGCAGCCCTAGAAAACTACTGCAGTGGCCAAGGATTCAGACTCAGGTAAAACTCCCTGCTCCAAATCTATGCATGACCATGGATGAGTTACACAAACATTCAGTGCTGAAATTTGTTGATGGCAGGTGGGGCATGGAGGAAGATGATAGAGGGTATGCTTTGAGATTGGTCAAGTCCAAGAGGAAGTGAGAGTAAGGGATACGATAGGGAGAGTGTGCTTCCAAACTGCTGCTTCCTCAAGTCACTTCTCATCTGGAGAGAGCAGAGGGGACAGTTGCATTTTGCTAGTGGAGTTTCCTCCTCATAAAAGGGGACATCAGGAGTGGGAAATAAGTTCCCTTCTTAGTCCATTTTGTGTTGCTCTAACAGAACTTGTGAGGCTGAGTAATTTATAAAGATAAGAGCTGTATTTAGCTTACGATTCGGGTGGTTGGAAAGTTCAAGGTTGGGCAGCTCCATCTGCTGAGGGCCTCCCTCATACTGCTTCCACTCATGGCAAAAAGTGGAAGGGGAGCAGGTGTGTGCCAAGAGACCACATGGCAAGAGAGAAAGTTAGAGAGAAAAACGAAAGAACAAAAGAAGGCAGACTTTTTAAATGTGTTCTCCAGTCTTGCAGAACTAATCCATTCTTGAGAGAGCAAGAACTCACTTGCCACTGTGGAATGGCACTAAGGAGGGACCCACACTCACGATGCAAACACCTCTCACTAGGCCCCACCTCTCAACACCATGAAATGAAACATCTAACTTCAACATGAGTTTTAGTAGGGAAACCACATTCAAACCATAGCGCCCTCCTAGCAAGGTAACGATTAAGAATAAAAGACAAATAGCTAAGAACAAGAAAGAAATGCTATTCGTAGGCTTTGGACAAGTTACCTAGCCTCCCTATACTCCTATTTTCTAAATTCTAAAGTTGGCATAATGATATCTGCATCTTATATTATTGTTGGGAGCAGCACAAGGGGAAAAATGTACCCTAGTCTATAAAAAGTTCTCTGTCGGTGTACAAATTTCTTGAAGGCAGATAATCTGGATATATTATTCAATTTTTTATTTCTACCTTGTAATTCAGGGGCAGATATGGGGCAGGCATTCTGCTTACATTTGTTGGATGAGTAAGTGGCAGCTGCTATTATTAAGAGAGAGAGCAAACAGATGGACAATTGCTTAGAGCTGGGGTTGCTGTCTGTGGATTTTATGTGCTAGCCCCGGGCTAATGTGCAGGATATGGAGTGTGATTTAAGGTTCACCAAAAATGATGATAAAGAAAGAAATACATTGTTTTCTAAATCTAGGCTTTCTTCTTAAATGTTCACCTCTGGATTGAATACAGAATTTATAAATGAATTACAATAAATTGATTGTAAATTATATAGCGTGTCTGTGGAGTCAGAGTTGGGGGAACACCATTGAAGCTATCTTCCTACCTGGTCCTCCCTCTATCCCCCATACACACACATCAGCCTATCTACCACAGCACAGCAAAGACAATTTTGGTAAGACATAACCCTGTATGAATAATTCCTCTGCTGAAATTTATTTGTTGTCTTCTTGCTTCCTATGAAGCAAACTTTGAAATCCTTAGCCCCATATATAAAACCTTTGCATCAGTCTCCTGTTCCTCTGTTTAGCTCATTTTCTCCCTCCTGCCTTCAGTCCCAGAATCAGAGAATTATAGGTTCAGCCTCCACAAATGTGGTCATGCTTTGCTTTCTGCCTGGATTGTCCCTTTCAACACATTTACCTGGCAAATGTCTACTCCCTTTGCTACACTGAGCTCTAACCATTGCCTACTCAGGTGCAGAGAGGAGTTATTCCAGAGAATATTGGTCCTGCTCTATCCAAGCTCCATTGCAACTGAGTGTCCTCAATCATTTATATTCTAGTATCTCACATGAAACCATGAACTCCTCCTGAGCAGGGTTTGTCATCTTCATCTTCGCACCTGTAGGTTTCAGCAAATCTGATGGAAGAATGAATGGTGGTCTTACAGCTTCCATTAATGGAAGGCTTTCTTTGCGCTGGGCACTGTGGTAAACAACTTACACTCATATCTCATTTAGCCTCCTGATATAAGGAAACTAAGGCTAACAAAACTGAGTTACTTGCCCAAAGCCTTCCAGTGATTAGACCACAGAATAGGGACTTGAACTCAGGACTCAGCAACGAACTCCATCATATATTTAATGAGCATTGACAGTGTTCAGGACAGATCAGGATAGTTCGCTGATTTGGCCAGAAAATGTTTTAAAATATCCTTTTTTTGAAATAACAGGGCCCAGGGAGGAGGGGTGATAGCACCCTTTGAAAAACGTCAGTAACACAAGTCGAAGGCAGCAAAGAGGAGAGGGAGTGAGGCAGGCTGGTAAGCACTCCTGATGAGAGGAGCCTTCTCTGCATTCATTCCCATACATGGGAAAGGAGGGGACTTAACATTCCCAGAAGAAGGGCTCTGGGTAATAAAAAAGGAAGCACTTTGGCCCTGGAGGCCTGGAATGTGTGAATAAGGTGGGCTGCATTTTGCATCTGAGGTTTATTGCCCACTTTTCCATGTTCGGGGGGGCCAGATTTTACAAGTCAATGGAAAATTTTGCTCTAAACACCCTTTTACCTACAAACACATTTTTGATCACAGGAACCAACACACAGTAGCACAGTGATCCCACATCCACTTGCCCACCCTCCCGCTTGCATAGGCTGCTGACTTTGTCTGGAAGCCCTATTCCCTCCCATTCCCCTAGCTAATTGCTCACATCTCTCCAAATTCAGCTCATTGGTCTCCTCCAAGAAGGCTTCATCCTACATTTACCTACAATGTAGACACACACACACACACATACACACACACACACACACACACTCACCTTCAGAGGTGAATTGGCTTTGAAGCTAATAATGCCTAAGCCTCAGGGCCTCTCCCCACAGGGGCCTCTGAGTGGCAGGCATCATTGAGTGAGTGTTCTAAGTGGGGGAAGATAAGGCAGAGAGCAATAAACAAGACTTCATATGTATATCATTATTATTATTATTATTTTTGGTAAATTGCCCAAAGAAAACCCAGAAGAAAGAGATCTGCATCACAAAAGTCTCCAGGAATCTGTTGTGATTTATTTTCTCATTCTAAACAAATATTTACTCACGCACTTTAATACCTAACTTTGTTATTTTATTCTGTTGTTATGATTTCTAAGAGAACCTCAGTAAATAGTGTAAACTTTAGGCCCCACAGACCTTGCATCTGCTCCTTCACTCTGTGTTTAAACTGACTCTGTTTCTTGATTTTCTCCACTCAGGTTCAAACTCCTTGACGGATGTCTTACTTACCTTTGTACTTTCAGAGCACAGCTACTGACACACAGTAGGTGTGTTTTTTACACTTCCACACCCTATAAATGCGAATACAAGAATAAATCTCCCATTTCCGAGGGGATAGGACAATCTGCCCTCTTAAATTGCACTTGGAGCTTTTGACCAGGAAAATCAAGCTGCTTTTGTAGAATGCTAGCAAGCACTTTGGGCATGATGGCTCACGCCTGCAATCCCACCACTTTGGGAGGAGGGTGGCTCACTTGAGGCCAGGAGTTCAAAACCAGCCTGACTAGCATGGTGAAACCCCATCTGTGCTAAAAAATACAAATATTAGGTTGGCGTGGTGGCATACACCTGTAGTCCCAGCTACTTGGGAGGCTGAGGCAGGAGAATCACTTGAACCTGGGAGGTGGAGATTGCAGTGAGCCAAAATGGCACCACTGCACTCCAGCCTGGGGAACAGAGTAAGACTCATTCTTCAAAACAAAACAGAACAAAGCAAAAACAAAACAAAACAGAATGCAAGCAAGCAAAACTCTATTCGGTACCTCTTGGATGGTTTGGATGCATTGAAGGTTGATAACCAGTGTGGCCAGTTCGCTGACAGAACTATTGTAGCCTTTTTTAATATTTAACAAGCCTCTCCTGCCATTGTCATGTTCCTACATCACTCTCCAGCAGCCAGATGGACTGTGCACCTGACAGATAGACAGCTGTCACCTGGAGAGGGGCCATGCAGCCTGCCTCCCTGGTGGCTCAGCCAGATGAAGCACTTCACATGCATTTAACCACCTGTCTACAGATACACATGCAGCAATCCCCTTCTCCCTGTATTGCTTCCAAATCCAGTAAAGTGAGCATATGAAAACCCAATTTTTGAATAAGTACATTCATTTAGGCCTTCCTACTAAAGGAGTTCAGGAAATGCCATCCCAAAAAATGCTTCTTTGGTATATTGATTACTTCAAGCCAAGGGTACTTGAAAAACAGCAAATGCAGGGAGGGGCTTTCTCTGAATTCCCTTTAACTGCCTAAAGACAAATCCTCCAAAAACATCTCAACTGTTATCATTCCCTCCCCTGGAATTTCATCAACCAGGGACGATTAATGCATATCACAGGACAGGGGCCTGGAAGTCGACACCCCACCCCCAAACTTTGTCACAAACTATCATCTGTTCTCTTAAGGGCCCATTCATCTTTCCCCCAAATCATTTACTCTGTTCTAAATTGCCTATACCCCCATTCCCTTGTCCCTTATGAAGAAAGTCTATAAGCTCCTAAATCTTACTGGATTTTGAGTATTCCCTTTTCTTTCCTATGATCCCCGTGCATGTGCGAAGTCTGTAGACTTTTTCTCCAGTTAATCTGTCTGTTGACAGTATATTTCAAAAATGTAACTATCAAACCCTCAAGGGTAGAGGGAAAACCTCTCCCCTACACCATGGCTTATTATTAGTAATAATGTATTTTAAAACAGCTCCCCTTTATTTCTCACTCTGATCTGGGAACTGTAATAAAGTGCTTTGCATGCATGTTCTCATGTAGTGATGCATAATTGTGATATGATACATGTCATCCCATTCATTACATGGGAAACTGAGGCCAAGATAAGGCAAATACCTTGCCTAAGGTTACATGGCCAAGAATTGGAAAGTTCTGCATTCAAACCAAGTCTGTGCTTTTTCTGATGAATCCTTAGTTTCATGGCAGTCAAGTGGCAATAGCAAGCCTTCCCACCTCTCAGGGTATTGTGTGGCTCTGTTCTAAAGATGCCTATAGAAGGACCGTGAATAAGACAGTGGTACCCAGGAGAGGCAGTAGGATGAGGGTTCTTATAGCTGGTGTCATGGGGCCATCTGGGAGTTGGCATCCGATCCCACACTGATTGGATAAAGACTACTCCCATATTTTACTGGGCTATTCAAAACATTTTTATTAACATCCTCATATATTTAAGTTGAAGTACATGAAATTGATGTATTTAAAGGATGTTTAAAACAACAACAACAACAACAACAAATACTTTCAATTTCATATGATTCAACCTACAGGTAGGTTGGGACCAAAAGGGGAAATGCCACATAGTTCTCTTTTTTGTTAGTCCCTTTCCCCTGACGAATCTCTCTCTCTCTCTCTCTCTCTCTCTCTCTCTCTTTTCTTTATTCTTAGAGGCTGTGACAAAACAAAATGAAACAAAACTCAGCATTGGTCATGATTTCTACTGGGGGTAGAAGGAAGTACAGAAGGAAATGAAGAAAGAAAAAGAGAGGCACTTGGAAAAGAAGGAAGAAAGAGAGGCAATGCCTTGTTTCTACTTTCACTCCCTTGCTCATGGGATTTCTACATTTAATCCTTCCCCCGAATCCTGTCTCATTTAAAAAAGTGCTTCTTGAGCAGATTATTTGAGGCCAGGAGTTTGAGACCAGCCTGGCCAAAATGGCAAAACCCTGTCTCTACTAAAAATACAAAAATTAGCCCAACGTGGTGGTGCACACTTGTAATCCCAGCTATTCGGGAGGCTAAGGCAGGAGAATCACTTGAACCCAGGAATCAGAGGCTGCGGTGAGCCAAGATTGCAACACTGCACTCTAGCCTGGGCGACAGAGAGAGATTCTGTCTTGGAAAAAATAAAAATTAAAACTAAATAAAATAAAAAAGATGCCTTTCACGGTCTAGCTCAGAGGATCCCCTTCCTCTGCATTCGCACAGGGCTCTAGAAAGCCCCATCTAGCATCTTAACATTGGGGTGTGCTATTAAACTTTTTGTGGATACAGTTTCTCCATACACACAGTGGATTATAAACTTCTCTGTGTCAGACAGATGAGATAATATAATAGAAAAAATAAAGAGGAACAAAATTTAAACTCAGAAGGCTTGAGTCCTAGCATCTCCACCTAACTTGTTCTAAACCTTTGCAGACCTGTTGATATTTAGAGAGCTCCTATTTAAAGATCCTGGAAGTCAGGCTGCTTTGCAAACTCTCAAGCAATGGAGAAAAAGGTTAGCCATTGCTTTTACTTCTTACGTTGCTCATAACCCTCAGAACTGTTGAACACAATGGGAGAACTACTCGATAGAAATGAGTCTTTATTTTTTATTGGCAAGTTCTAGGAGACACAATGATTTAATCTATTTTTCCCTTCCTAGCTTCTTCAGTGTTTTGGTTTTACACAGGGCCCATTCTTCTAAAACGTCCAAGCCTTTTGCTAAGACTCAAAAGAAATACAAATATAAACTGACAAAGAACCCAAGTCCACAAGGGAGGTGAAGCGTCAGACGAGGACTGTGGCGGGAATAGGTTCAAGGAGACACCGCAGGTTTCCTTTGCTGTTGGAATGAGGACCTGGAGATGGTGTAAGAGGCCATCAGTTCATTTGTCTTGGAGGAACTGCCCCTCCTCAGTAGGCTGCTCAAGTAGATTTAGGCAGCCTCTCAGGAGGGGCTCTTAGGTGAGATGAACAAAAACAAAAGACTGACCCTGAGTCATCAAGAAAAGGCTAAGTATGCTTCATATTCTCTGTTTAAAATAAAAGGGAAGTGTGTTTTATGTTTTAAAGGAATGTCCCTAAAATTAGTATTTCCAAAACATAGGGCTGTCAGTAACTTTGGCAAGTTCTTATTCCCTTCTGGAGATTGCCTGATATTTCAAAACATACCGACTGGGAGTTAATCATGCTGTGTGCTCTGGTTCCTTCTTTCAAGGACTATTTCACGGAAATCTTTTGAGGAAGAGTGAAGGCAATCACTTCCTCCTGATGTCTTCTCTGCTTCCTAACAGATCATGAAGAACTGATCACTTCTACGGAAGGAAGGAAAGAAGGAAGGAAGGAAGGAAACGAGGGAGGCAGAGAGGGAAGGGAGGGTATATGTGTATTTGTATACACACATACACACACACACTCACATCCCTTGTACTGGGCTATATGTCACATGCTATTCTAAATGCTTTTATATATAAACTCATTCAATCTTTACAATAACCCTTTGGTGTGTTACTGTGCCTTTCATTTAGAAATAAGTCAATGGTTAAAGCATAAATAAATAAATAAATAACCAAACAGGTATCGTCTTTATCTGGGGAAAAAAAATAGAAATAAGCCAATGGAAGCATTGGAAAGTTGAGTAGCTCACCCAAGACCACAGCCTTAGTAAGGAGCAGGACTGGAAATTGGACCCTCTGCTTCTTGGTGTACTTGAGTGCACCTCTATTTCAGCACTCTGCTCAGGGTAGCGTTGTCTCACCAGCTGGTCCATGCGAGCTCTCTGGGTTAGGTGTTGCTTCTTAGCTTTGTATCCCCAGGGGGTTTTGTCCAATGAGTTAAAGAGAGGACTTAATGGGTGGCCTGTGGCCTGGACCCCAGCTGATTCCTTCAGAAATTAATTTTTGTTCCTGAATAAAAGATTTAACATTCATCTGCCTAGCCCTTTACCACATGAATAGGGAACCATGCTGGACAGAGAGTCCTCGTTTTTACGTCTGTGAAATCTGAATGATACCATATGTCCTTTCCAATCCAGGGCTATTGTCTGGGGTAAATGGAGAGACCCTTTGAAGAGGATAAAGTGTGTCACAGACACAAGGCATTTAATAATTAGCAAAACTTTAATACACACGCAAAGGCTGCATTATGACATGCAAATCAAAACTATGCTGCACAAACCAATTAATAATGCCATACCAATTCATACAGGTAATGCAATTATCTTTTCTAATTTATCCATTATGCTGAGATTTGAATAACTTTCCTTTTAAGGCAAAAACCTGTAACAAATTCCACTTTGCCTTTTTGAGTTAGTTCTAATAAGGACAATAGCTGCAATTAATGTTTAATGAGAACCTACTTTGTACCTGGCCCTGTACTGGTTGCCTTGGTTCAAAGCACGGTGATGACTCCTGGTATAATCTCAGCTGAGTGACTTAACTTCTATGAACTGAAGTCACTTGATCTGTAAAATAGAAATAACAATAGTGTCTACAGCCATGTACAGCACAGTGACACCAGATGTAAGAGGTCACCGTTCCCATTATGAGAGAGGTGGATCTTTGTTACCAAAGCTTCCCAGCAGATGCCGATATTGTATCTTGTTCTAACAAGAAGAGTTTATTATGACAGTTTTCCAATAGATGGAAGTAAAGTGGCTTGAAGAAAGAGAGCCTTTTGCGATCACTACACAGGCTCTAAATAAACAAGGAGCAATACCGAGTTCTTAGCTCGGGGTTGTTATAAGAATTGATTGAGGCCAGGTATGGTGGCTCACGCCTGTAATCCCAGCACTTTGGGAGGTTGAGGTGGGCGGATCTCCTGAGGTTGGGTGTTTGAGACCAGCCTGATCAACACGGAGAAACTCTGTCTCTACTAAAAATACAAAATTAGTTGGATGTGGTAGCACATGCCTGTAATCCCAGCTACTGGGGAGGCTGAGGCAGGAGAATTGCTCAAACCCGGGAGGCAGAGGTTGCAGTGAGTTGAGATTGCACCACTGCACTCCAGCCTGAGCAACAAAAGTGAAACTCCATCTCAAAGAGAAAAAAAGAATTGATTGAATAAATATATAGAAAGTACATGGAACATTATTAGAACAGACAAAAAAGTGTTAATAACTATAATTTCTCTGCACTTTCTGGCGTAATCTCCTTGAATCCTCATCATAACCTTAAAAAATACTATTTAAAAAAAGCTTTGTTTGTTGAGGTATGATTAATATACGATAAACTGCACTTTTTTTTTGTTTGTTTTTGAGATGAAGTTGTTGCCCACTATGGAGCGCAGTGGCATGATCTCAGCTCACTGCAACTTCTGCCTCCTGGGTTCAAGGGTTCTACTACCTCAGCCTCCTGAGTAGCTGGGATTACAGGCACCCGCCACCACACCCGGCTAATTGTGTATTTTTAGTAGAGATGGGGTTTCACCATGTTGGGCAAGTTGGTCTCGAACTCCTGACCTCAGGTGATCCGCCCGCCTGGGCCTCCAAAAGCGCTGTGATTACAGGCATGAGCTACCAGGCCCAGCCAAACTGCACATATTTAATGCATACAATTTGATGAGTGTAGACATATGCATACAGACATGTTACATTATCACAATTAAGATACTAGACATAAACATATCCATCGCTTTTACTAATTTCCTTGTGTCTCTTTGTGTGTGTGCATGTGTGTGTGTGTGTGTGTGTGTGTGTGTGTGTGTGTGTGTGTGTTTAGGAAATATTACTTTCAATCCCTGTTTAACAAATAAGAAAAGTGAGGCTTGGAGAGGGTTAAATAGTACCTGAAAAGTCAGCTAGGTAGTGAGTGGCTTAGTTTGGGATCCAAATCTAGGCCTGTCTGCTTAAATCTACACCATTCATTAATATACTTGGCTGTCTTCCAAGCAAACCCTGTCTTCTCTTATTTGAGAGAAGAGCATGGAGAGAGGAAGAATCCCAGGATGAGATTTCTGAATAGAAGGGAGCAGTTGCCCCAGGCTGAGTTCTGCCTAGAACCCTTTACTGCCCGCACTGAATCTCTGCTTGATCCCCTTTTGTTTTTTCCCCACCTCCCACTACTACAACCTCATGGCATCCTTGAACTTCATTTCTTCTTGATCCATGGCAAAATGTTTCTGTGCTTGGGGAAGAGCCACAACAGGATGAGGAGCAGGAGCTTTGGGCTTGGCTAGAGGTTAGACGGGTTCCACACTGATACTGGCATTGGAAGCCAGACCCGAACCACATAGATGAATGTAGCACAGACATACCCACCTACGTACTCTGATGGTGGCTGGCAAAGGACTAAGTAGTGGAGGCATGTTCTGAAGATTTCTTTAATATTTTTATGTCTTGTAGTACAAATCCAAGAGCAATTTCTATTCCTCTGCATATTATATCTATTTCTCTTAACATAGAGAATGTTTTACATTTCTAACCAAAGAGTAAAGTTGGTGGATCGGGAAAATGTACAGGACCAAGACTCTGAGTATAACCTGTGTGATGATTAATTTTATGTGTCAATGTGACTAGGCTATGATGCTTAGTTGTTTGTTTAAACACTAATCTGGTTGTCTCTGTGATGAAGTTATTTTTTAGATGCAATTAACATTTACAGTAAGTAGATATTTTAGTATAATAGACCTCTTTATCCACAGGGAATACATTTGAAGACCCCCAGTGGATGCCTGAAATCTTGGATAGCACCAAGTCTTATATGTACTGTGCTTTCCCCTATACATGGATACCTAAGATAATGTTTAATTTATAACTTAGGCACAGTAAGAGATTAACAATAACAATAAATAAACAATATACTATAATAAAAGTTATGTGAATGTGGTCTTTCTGTCTAAAAAAAAAAAATCTTATTATTCTACTCACAAATTTAATGCCTTTTCCATCTTAACTAATCACCTACCACACACTGTGGCCTTAACTTTTGCAGTGTAAGGTACAAAACCAAAACTGGCTACATTTCTTTTTCCTTCTTTATAATTTCACAGATAGAAGAGTTACTCTTATCATAGATCTTAGCAACATCAGCATACAATTTGTTTTCTTAAGTCTAGAACTTTCACCTTTTCATGTAAAGAAAGCACTTTCTGGCTTCTCTTTGGCATATCTGAATTGTCAGTGTCACTACTCTCGTGCTTTGGAGACATTATAAAATAAAATAAGGATGACCTGAACATAGCAATGCCATGACAATTGATCTGATAACTGAGATGGCCACTCTGGAACTGACAGGCAGGTAGCCTACACAACGTGGACATTCCGGACAAAGGACGACTCACCTCCCAGGACAGAGCAGGATGGAGCAGCATTTCATCACACTACTCAGAACAGCACACAATGTACAACTTATGAATTGTTTATTTCTAGACATTTTCATTCAATATCTTCCATGGTTGACCACAGGTAACTGAAAGCACAGAAAGTGAAACCGTGGTTAAGGGGGCACTACCGTAAGCACGTTACTTCTGTAATTGGACTCACGCAGTCATATGAAGGCTTTAAGATCGAAGACTAAGATTTCCCAAAGAAGATGGAATTCCGCTTCTAGACTGCAACACAAAAATTCTGCCTGAGTTCCCAGACTGTAGACTCAAGACTGCAATATCAACTCTTGGGTGAATCTCCATGCTGCTGGCCTGTCCTACACATTAGATTTTAGACTTGCCAACCTTCAAATTTGGAAGCCAGTTCTTTAAAATCTCTCTCCTTCATGTGTATCTACACACACACACACACAGACACACACACACACACACACACCACGGTTGACTCTTGAAACAAACTAAAGGTTAGGGGCACCTCCAATGAAGTAAAAAATCCAGGTATAACTTTTTTTAAATTTTTTTTTATTTTAAGACAGAGTCTCTCTCTGTCTCCCAGGCTAGAGTGCAGTAGCACAATGTCAGCTCACTGCAACTTACACCTCCCGGGTTCAAGCAACTTTCCTGCCTCAGCCTCCCGAGTAGCTGGGACTACAGGTGTGTGCCACTATACCCGGCTGATTTTTGTATTTTTAGTAGAGATGGGGTTTCACCATATTGGCCAGGCTGGTCTTGATCTCCTGACCTCAAGTGATCCACCCGCCTCAGCCTCCAAAAGTGCTGGGATTATAGGCATGAGCCAGAGCGCCTGGCCAAAATTCATGTATAAATTTTGATTTTCCCCAAACTTAACCACTAAGAGCTTTCTGCTGACTAAAAGGCTTATCACAAAAAGTGATAATTATTGCAAAATGTTTGCCATATATTTATTTTTTAAAAATCCACATATATGTGGACCTGCACAGTTCAAACGCACCTTGTTAGAAGATCAACTGTGTGTGTGAATCTTATTGGTATTGTTCCTCTCTCTCTTTCCTTTTTTTTTTTGAGACAGAATCTTGCTCTGTTGCCCAAGCTGGAGTACAGTGGCACGATCTTAGCTCACTGCTCACTGCAACCTCCGCCTCCTGGGTTCAAGCCATTCTCCTGCCTCAGCCTCCCAAGTAGCTGGGACTACAGGCACCTGTCACTCTGTCTGGCTAATTTTATTGATTTTTATTTTTTTAAAATTTTTTATAGAGGTGAGGTTTCACCATGTTGGCCAGGCTGGTCTCGAACTCCTGACCTCAAGTGATCCATCCACCTCGACCTCCCACTTATTTTCTGGTCTTTTCACTCTTGGTTTGTGTAAGTAATATGAGTATGTGTGCAGGCTGGTTTTATGTTCTTATCATTAGGGCTTCTTGTTTTTACATGTGGTGCTGACAGATGAAGTCCTCTGTGATTTATAAACAGGACCTCACTGCTTTTTTCTGGAACTATGAGTTTGATCAAAGCCGAGCCTAAGCTCAAGATAAACAAGAAAAAATATTGTTGGGTAGTCATTTTCAAACAGAAGTTGCTAGCAAGAGTCCTCTAGGCCTATTGCAGTAAGTAGATTTTGTTGGCATTCACATGCTTTTATTTTTTTTTTAATTGTATATGTTACCAAAGTGTGAAAATTAGACATTTTATATATAAAACTCTCAATTTTTCTTGACTATTAAAAGGTGGGGAAATTTGAACACAGGCATTCCTTTTCCTACAGGGTAACAACAATTCTTCCTAATTTAGAATAAAGCATTCGGTCTCAAGATCACTGAAGTCACAATCATTTACTTCACCTGTATGGACCCTGCAGTCATTTGAGTTTTTGTCTCCTTTTATGGAAGGTGACATGAGGGAGAAATAAGTCTTTATAGTGTTAAGCCACTGAGACTTTGGGACTTATTTGTTACTGCAGTGTAGCCATACTATCTGACTAATAATGCCTGCAGCTTTTTCTTTTGTCCTGATGCAAGCTAGATGGATAAAGGAATATATACTGGTACCTACCAGGTTGTATTAGTCATGGCTCTCTAGAGAAATAAAGCCAAGGCCAGGTGCAGTGGCTCAAGCTTATAATCCCAGCACTTTGGGAGGCAGAGGCCGGTGGATCACCTGAGGTCAGGAGTTCGAGACCAGCCTGACCAACATGGCAAAACCCCGTCTCTACTAAAAATACAAAATTAGCCAGACATGGTGGTACATGTCTGTAATCCCAGCTACTTGGGAGGCTGAGGCAGGAGAATCGCTTGAACCCGGGAGGCAGAGGTTGCAGTGAGCTGAGATAATGCCATTATACTATAGCCTAGGCAATAAGAGCAAAACTCTGTCTCAAATAAATAAATAAATAATAAAAGAATAAATGACTGATGCCTGTAATCCCAGCACTTTGAGAAGCTGAGGCATGTGGATTTCTTGAGGTCAGGAGTTTGAGACCAGCCTGGGTAACATGCTGAAATCCCATCTCTACAAAAATTAGCTACTCAGAAGGCTAAGATGGAAGAATGACTTGAGCCCAGGAGTTTGGGGCTACAGTGAGCCATGATTATAACACTTCACTCCAGCCTGGACTACAGAGTGAGACCCTGTCTCAAAAAAAAAAAAAAAAAAAAAAAAAAAAAAAAAAAAAAAGGAAAACAAATGAAGCATTATTTGCATGTTTTGTGTGGTACCAGAATCACACTGTGATCCTCAGAAATCACAGTGGAAAATAGACTTTATTACTTAGGTCCAGCCAGGCAATAGAAAGCACTTCAAGTATTTTCGAAGAAGGAAATTTACTACATTGAACACGTTACATAGGAATGAAAGAGTGTGATAAATCAAATGAGAGGGAAGGAACCCAGAAGTTTGACACCCAGAAAAAACAAGAAGCCACTACTACCTTTGGGTGGTAAGACCCAGGAGACGAGTCTCTCTCGCTACCAGCACGTAAGCTCTGTGAGCATGGAGACCTCATCTGTTTGCTCAGTGCCCTGTTGCTCAAGCTTAGAATAGTGTGCCTTGCTGCATTCATCTATTCAGGCTGCCCTAGCAAAATGCCACAGATTGGGTGCCTTAAGCCACAGACATTTATTCTCACACAGTTCTAGAGGCTAAAAGTCCATGACCAAGGTGCCATCAGGGTTGGTTTCTGGTGAGGTGTCTCTTCTCTTTCTGGCTTGTGGATGGCTGCCTTCTCTCTGTATCCTCACATGGCCTCTTTTCACTGTGGGTAGAGAGAAAGAGAGAGAAAGAGAGAGAGATCTGGTGTCTCCTTCTCTCTCTCTTTTTTTTTTTCAGATGGAGTCTCACTCTGTCACCCAGGCTGGAATGCAGTGGTGTGATCTCAGCTCACTACAACTTTCGACTACTGGGTTCAAGGAATTCTCTCACCTCAGCCTCCTGAGTAGCTGGGATGGGATTACAGGCCCCCGCCACCATGCCTGGCTAATTTTTGTATTTTAGTAGAGACGGGGTATCACATGTTGACCAGGCTGGTCTCCAACTCCTGACCTCAAGTGATCTGCCTGCCTTGGCCTCACAAAGTGCTGGGATTACAGGCATGAACCACTGTGTCCAGCCTAATTTTTGTATTGTTAGTAGAGATGGGGTTCCACCATGTTGGCCAGGCTGGTCTTGAACTCTTGACTTCAAGCGATCCTCTTGCCTCAGCCTACCGAAGTGCTAGGATTACAGGCATGAGCCACCATACCTGGCCTCCTCCTCTTCTTATAAGGACACCAGCCCTAGGAAATTGAGGCTCCACCCTTATGACCTCACTTAACCTTTACTACCTCCCTGTCTTCAAATACAGTCACACTGCAGGGTTAGGGCTTCAACATATACATTTTAGGGGGACCCAGTTCATTGCACAGCACTGGTACATAGCAAATTCTCAATATTTACAGAACTGCATTGTATTCGTTCTATCCTATACCATACTGTATCTTCTGCACTGGTTATAAACACTCTGCTATCATGCCGTATACTCTAAAAATTGACTTAGAGCCTTATTAGACTGTACAGTGAGATGGGATTATTGAAATACCACGGAAACTTTATGGCAGGAATCCTTTCATTAAGCTTTCTAAGCTTCTGGGGGCTCAGAAGAGCAAGGCGCATCTTTCCAAAGTATAGGCTGAGAAAAGTTAATGTTTGGCTTAATGCTAGAAATGTGCAGTGTCACCAGAAATGCTGACTGAAAGGGAGAGGTGAATAGTGTGCAATTTCTACACCTAACACTAAGTAGAGGAGGCGTGTTGAGCTAAATAGAATGTACATTTGGAAGTGGGTGTGCATTATGTAGAAGTGGGAGAATACGTAAATTAATAATATATCATAAAATTACTCTTCTGTAGTTCAAAAAAGTCAAACGTTGGCAATTACATGTAGTTGTATCTAATATGTGTGGTTGGGCATATGTGTAGAGGCTATAAGTCTGTGTGTGTGTGTGTGTGTGTGTGTGTATGGTGTGGGTGGTATGGATGAAATATGTACTTATGTGTGAGCAGGGAAGAATATATGCATGTGGAGGGCAGGATGTAGGTGTATGTGAGTAGGGGTAATCAAGGAAAGCTTCCTGGAGGAGCTAACCTTGAAGGTTAAAGTGAAAGGACAAATAAGCTTGTGTAATCATAAAAGGGGTAGAGAGGATGCTCCCACCAAAGAGAACTACATGCCAAGGCCAGGAATAGATTTATAAGAACATCATCAAAACTAGATTATAAGGGAGTAGTGAGCTGGGAAGATGAGGTGAATGGCCTCAGAGCAGAAAAATGACAGAGGGTGGAGGGCCCAATAAACCAAGGCAAAGAACATGGCCTTTGTCCAAAAGAACAGAAGACCATGGAACGTTCCCAGATTAAGCAGGGAGTCTCCTTAGCAGGCTGAGGTGATGCAGAGAAAAGATTGCACCAGGAGGACAGAAAGAAGCTATGAAGCTGTACCAAGCTGCAAGAAAAGATGCGTCCTGGCATCATGGTAACTCTCACCTTTCATTGCTAGTGTCCCTAGGCCCTTGACCCAAAGCAAGAGGGATCTGGATGGAGAGAAGCAGAGGCCAGCAGGCTGCTGTTAAATCTGACAAGCCAGAGGAGGCTCTCTTGAGCGACTAAGACCCAGAATCTCCAGAGAGCCTGCAAGTTCTGTTCTCACTCCTCCTCTTCCCGGCTGACAAACTGTCTAAAGTTAGAGCCCAGCACCTACAGGCGGAGTGGAAGGAGAGCTTTCTGTTTACTTCTGATCATCGTCATTCATTTGTTCCTCGTTAATAGCAGAACAATCAACCTGAAGGGAGTTCCAACCATTAGAATACATCAAAGTGGTCGGGGGTGCAGAATGAAAGTGGGGAAGAGAGAGAAATGTAGGCAAGGATGAGAGTGGGAGGGAAGAGAAGGACAAGGAAGAAGCAGGGAGCAGAAGAGAGAGAAATGGAGGGTGGGAGTAGAGAGGAGAGAAGGAGAGGAGGACTGTGTGGGAGAAATGCAATCACGGAACACATTGAGGCCTGGGAGGAAGGCGGGAGGGGAGTCCATCTGAGGGAAATAATGTTGCTTGAGCTTGTCTACACAGACACTTCCCTAAGAAATTTAGAATCAGACACCAACTTAAAGGGGGTTGAACACCCCTCAATGACCTTGCTAATTCTTTTATTTTGCCTTGAGTTAGAGCCCTAGGACACCATTCCACTCCCATTTGAAAGAAGCAGCCCGATTTCACAGCCCCTGGGCCTAGGATGAGGCTGTTCCAGCATTTTTTTAAATGGGTTTTCCATCTGCTCCAACCATCACAAATTCAATTTCATATTTGGCACAAAGTAAATCAGTTTCAAGAAATATCTTGTCATCATCCAAATCAAAACACCACATTCAAAACGCTCAATGCCAGCTACAAACTGTCAGAAGGGGTTGAAGAAAGAGGAAACAACTTTGCTCTAGACAGGAAGGGTGAAAGACATGTATTAGAATCCAATGTAGTCACTCTTTGGTGTCTACATCATTTAAATGAAGCTGGAGCAAAATTTAAAGTCTTGGCCAATCTGTTGTGCTGTTAGCACTGTTTCTTCCCATCCTATCGCTACCTCTTCTGTTCTGAAAACTTCTAACAGTAGTCACCACCTCTGAGTGTGAGCAAGTCCATATCTTCTGAGTATCTGAAAAAGTGGACCAGATTTGCCTACGATCACTTGAGCTGGTCCAGCAGTTCTGCTAGCTTCTGGAGAGGCAAGTGGCCTCCACACATCCTTGGAGCTTTTAGGTGTCTTTTCTTTATGAAGTGTCCCCACAGGTCTCTGGAGAGGTGACCTTACCCTAAATCAAAGAAGGCCTGAAGTGGGCACTGGTGGTCAGCACACAATTGATCTCATAACGCAAATTTATGCCTCCTCCTGGGCTGCCTTAAATGCCTTGATTTCATTCATGAAATTCTTGAAAGCCTTATGCACATAATTATCTGGGAAAGAGTCTGCATTAGCAAGTTACCAAATAAAAGTTTGTCGTGTTTCCTAAGCAGTAGAGGAACACCACACAGGAAGAGGGACTGACAAGTTTTGAAAAGAAATGAGAAGGTAGAAAAAAACCGGAAATACTATGAAGATCCATTTGGATGTCTGCCTCCATGCCTTTATACCAACCACTACCAATGCCTTTGAACCCTGTCTCTCTTCTTCACTTAGTGAACTCATTCAAGCTCTAGACTGTTTCTGACTATATGCCCAGAAATCCCAGACTGTACTTGGCACTTGGTGGGTATCTTGGTTCATTTGGGCTGCTATGACAAGATACCTTATACTAGGGGGCTTAAAAACAACAGAAATATATTGCTCACAGTTCTGGAAGCTGGGAAGTCCAAGATCAGGGTGCTGGTAGATTTGCTATCTTGTGAGGGCCCACTTTCTGGTTCAAAGATGGTGCCTTCTCACTGTGCTCTCATAATGTGGAAGGCATGAGAGAGCTCTCTCCTCTTTTAAAGGGATTCCCGTTCATGAAGACTTCACCCTGATGTCTTGCTTACTTCCCAAAGGCCTTACCTTCCAATATGATCACATTGATTGTTAGGGTTCATTCAACATATGAATTTTGGGTGAACACACACATTTAGACCATAGCAGTAGGTGCTCAATAAATATCTGCTGCAAGAATGAATGAGCGAATATATGAAGCCAGCATTTCTCATCTGCATGACTTTTGCCAACTCCCCCACCTTGCTCCATAAGGTTAAGGTCTTCATTTTCTGCTTACTCTCAACTGTCCTCTCATATCTTTTGCCTGCCTCAGTTTTGATGAATCCATCTCTTATAATGGACCTCTTTTTGTCATTGCAGTGCAGGATCCTTCAATGTAAACATTTTGTCTTGTTCACCTTTGTGTTCTCAATGCCTGTCACAGTGTTGGTATCTGATAGAGATGTTCAATGCATGTTGAGTAAATTATGAATGAATGAATGGCATTTGAGAAAATTGGTGGTAACATGAGGGTAGTGGATGTGAATGATAATGAATTAGATCAATCAGAAGAACTGGAAAGTCCTCCAAATTTTAATGGCAAAACCTAAAAACAACTTTAGGGCAGTAAGTCAAGGTTTTGATTCAGATATAGAATATATTCACCCTTAGCATAGCCCAAGAGCTGGAGATGGAGGGCAGAGTGGTCACCAAGCAGGTTTTCGCAGTATCACTGCAAGCTACCGGGGGCCTCCTTACCTTACCAGACACTCGCCAGTGCGCCAGAACCATCAAGCTCTAATCATAGACAATTGGAGGCTTTATACTGGGAAGTAAAGTAGATAGACTTCTTGGGTGATGTGACTAAGGGACACCAAAGTCCTCTCCTGTCCAAAATTCCTTCCTCACCCAGGATTCACAGGAGAAAAATGTCTTCAGGGCCCCATCTCTTGTGGGAGAAACAGACTCACTGTTTTGGGCCTTTTAGGAGCTCCCATTATTACCATCGGCTTTACTGATGGAAAAGACATCTTTGCAGGCAAAATTCCCCGTGTTTTCTTTTTAGATTTTTTTTTCTTTTGTTCTCCTGTGTTTTCAGAAATATTTTTCTCCTTCTTCTGCTCCCCTTCTCCGCGTCTCTCTCTCTTTGTTCCTTTCTTCTCCTCCTAATCTCTCCCCTCTCCTTTCCTCACTCCCTCTCTTCTCTAGGAGGATACAGCTTCACATGAGCGACTAAGAAAATCACTTCCCTCATTCCTATTGAGAATGACATGGGCGTTTTGGTCAAATGCTCATTTTACCACTGAGGCTGTCAGAAGAGATCTTGCATCTGCTTTGCTAAATCCTATCATAATATATTTGTGGCACTTTTCTGAACCACCCGTCTACTAACAATATCAGTAAAGGAAATGAGCTTACTGTGGCTTTACTCTTGGGTTTCTGTCCTGAACTGAATTCTATCCTTTGGACACATAATCCTCCTACTTAATCATCAGCATGTGAATTTCCTTCCGGACCATGATTAGATTTTCCAACATGTCATTTCTAAGATGCATACTTTACTTTTTTTGGAAAATCAGAGTGAAATTTGCTCATCTCAGATCTAGCCCTTATATTAGAGCATTTTTTTCTCAAAGACCAACACTAGGATTTTGAAATGCACCCAGTGGTTTCCCAGCATCCTGGCCTGTAATCCATGGGCTTGAAGATTGAATTCATTGAAGCTGCCTGGACATTCTGCATGTATTTTCTCTGTCTCTTTGAATTTTAATTCCCAACTGAAATTATTTTTTCAAATTATATTTATCTCAAAATCAAATTCCTTAGTGGTATAGATAGAGGTAACCATAACATAGCTGTCAATCCCGGAATGCTCCAAAGGCAATTCTGGATAAAGAAAATGCCTAGGCTCGTTTTACTTTGCTTCTCAGATTTAATTTTTCACCTCAAGAATGAGGCAGTTCACTTGTCCAATCTAAGATGTTTCTCCAAATATCTTTACTCCCTTCAGTGTTTCTGGTGTCTTATGTATCTTTCAAGTGCAGACTCCTTTTAATGGTTCTCTGCGACCTTTTGCACAGAGTGGGACTCTTCAGTGATAACACAGAAGACCCTCATGCTTTGAGCCAGGGATCAGCAAATCCACGGGCTAAATCCAGTCCACTGCCTGTTTCTGTGGAACCTGTTAGCTAAGAATGGTTTTTTTCTTTTAACCAATAAAAAAAAAAATTTCTGATACCTGAAAATTATATGAAATCCATGAATCACATTTCATTGCAACATAGTCATTCTCATTCATTTAACTATTGTCAATCTCTGCTTTCACACTATAACCCCAAAATTGAGTTGATGTGACAGATACTGTATGGCTCTCCAAGGCTAAAACACATACTATCTGGCTGTTTACAGAAAAGATTTGTCAACTCTCTGCTTTTGAGAGATCTAAATAACATATTCCAATTTGTCATTTTATTTTGCTTAATTTTTTGCTCCATAAAATGGTTAATACTATTATCTTTTAGTGCTCCTCAATGATTATCATTTTAATAAAGAATACAGTGAGAAAAAGATAGATTTAAATATTTCAAGCATTTTCTCCAGCTGCTCTTTATCTCTGCAGGGAGGACTGGATGATGGCAAGGGCTTCCTATAGGCAGGCATCTCCTTATTACTTTTCTTACTGTCTCTGGCTTTCCTTTCCACTGTTCTACCTTAATTTTAAACCACTGTCACCTCTCACTTGGACCATATGATTGCTTCCCAACTAATTTCCCTCATTAGCTTTGGCCTCTATTTCATTTTCATGCCTATGCCAGGATATTCTATCTAAAATATAACTCTGTTATGACAATCTCTTGCTTGAAAACATTCAATGGCTACTAATTGGCCTGAGAATCTGGTTTCAGTATTTTAGTGGGATATATGGATTTTCCATGGTGTGGTCCTGTCTCCTTCTCTAAACCCATCTCCTCCCTCCCTCTTTCCTTCCTCTTTCTTTATTCATCATTGGATTGTTCACAGCTCAATCACAGTTATTTCTGTTATAAAAAGAGAAAATATTTCCCCTGCCCCATCTGATACGATAAACTTTCACTGTTATATTTCATACATAAATTCACAATAATTATAGTAATAAAAATCATAATAGAATTTATTGAAACTTTTTGACATGATATTAACCAACACTTTGAAAAACACCTGCCATATATTAGATTGTCAATGTCTGAAAGTAAAACAAAGTAATCTTGGGAGGCAAATATTCTTCCCAGTTTATAGTTTAGGAAATTGAAGTTTAGAGGAGATACATAACTTGCCCAAAGTCAGGGTTGGTAACTGACAGAGCCGGAGTATGCAGTCAGATTTCTCTGACTTTGAAACCCAAGCTTTTGCTGTGAAGCTCACCTTGTTCCACCAATGAATACACCTTCCTATGCTGTTGTGTGCTGGCAAATGTTTAACAGTGGCTGTCTCTTTGAAGGGGAAGCCCTGATTTTTTGCTTTTTCTAATTTCAGCAGAGTAAATACTCTCGCTGTGGCCAATTTCAAGTTACGAATGTGACATCATTGGATGCGAATTGGAGGGAGACGTATAATAGCGCACAATGAATTATAGAGAATTCCTGTCGTGCAATAGATGCAAATAACCTCAAGAGCACAGACAGTAATAAAATATAGTGAATAATTAGGAAGTGATGAGTTTGGAATATTTATTACCTTTCTTGTTTAATGTAATTATTTAAATTTGTTTATTTAATTTAAAATGGCTGTATTTAACAGCCGGCTCACAAAATTCCCAACCATTTAATAACTAGTTCTCCTGAGCTGGTATAAGCCACTTGTGTTATACCATTGCTCCTATATGGCGTAAAATTGAAGACACATAAAATGACTTCTGTTATTAACAGTCATAAAATAAAGTGTGAACATCCTGTGACAAGTTTGGAGATGATGAGCAAAAGAGTAAGAATGAGTTAAGTTTTGAATAGAGTCTTCCCATATAAGGTGAGGTTAGTTAGGATCAGTTCACAAATGGAATAATATGGCATTTTCAAAAGGTGTAACGTCCAAGTCTCTAATTCAATTCTCTAATTTGAGCCTCACTAACTTATCAGGCTTCTTATATTCTCTATTTTCTCTCTTGGAAGCTCAGGGAAAGTGATTCTGATCTAGACCTTGGAGGAAAAGGAGACAACTACAGCAGAAAAGGAGCTGGTCAGACATTGGACTTAATGAATGAATGTGAACTCTATGAATAGATGGTGCTATTGCATTTCTGTGTCTGAACATTTTCAAAACTAAGAGAGACTCCAGCCTTTGTATGTGAGAGCCTCTTTTATCGTTAGAATTCTACCTAGCGCTCTAAGAAATGGAAGTTTCCTTCTCTTAAACCACGTTACCCAAGAGCTTTACCTTTAAATTCAAGTCTTCCATATTATAACAATTTCTAATTAAAACCAGATACTAACAACAAAATGAAGAGTCATTTAAAAAAAGACATTCTAATTATTTTTTTTCTTCAGGTACAATCTTCATTTGTATTGTATTTATTTATTTTTTCTCCCATTTAAATATGAAATCACTCAAACTTGGCTCTCAGTTTGGGGAGAATTGGCAAAACTCTGTAATACTAACACTGTGTGCATGACACTAATCTTTGCCTTACTCACATGGTGAGGTTTTTGTTTGTTTATTTATTTCTTATTTTTTTGAAATTTCAAGACACTGTACAGCAGAAGATGCAATCTCATGGAAATGCAAGTGTGACCATCATGCAATGAAACAAAATGTATTACTCCTTTAATTGTCTTTATCAAGTCAAATCACACATTTGAACACCCCTCAAGCTTACTGGCCTTCAAAAATAAAATGCAAACACATATGATCTGCCTTTTTTGTTCATAATTAAATTTGTAAACATTGAAATAACAATGACAGCAATACTAGGAAACATGCTGTGTGAGGAAAGAACTTTTGCATCAGAGGAGAAAGAGGAGAGTAAATTGCAAAATCGTGTGTGAAATCAGATTGTCAATTTGCATCAAAAATCTAAAACACGCAGATGTTGTTTATATTGTTAGCAAACAATGAAAACAGCCAACATGTACAATAAAAGGGCTTGTTTAACTAGATTATTATATATATTTATATGTTACGTATTTTATGTTACATGGAATTTTATGCAGCTATTAAAGTGATATTTAAACAAACTTATAAAATACAGGGAAATGCTTGTCATTTACTGCATAGTGGGGATTGAAAATTACATATGGTACATAAACTGAATTGTGTTAAAACAAGTCTGAAAGGAAATAAGCCCGAATATTAATAGGACTTATCTCTGGATCTCAGAATGATGAATGGTTTTTCTTTCTTCTTCTTTTTTCTTTTCTACTTTCCCCAAGAACTCTATTACCAACATGTATTACTTTTATAATAAAAACATAAATAGTACAGCCCCTGTCCATGGGCTTCTAGAATCCCTAAGGCAATCAGTATACTAAAAACAGGACAAACATACCACCAATCTATCTATCAACAAAAGAAACAGTAAAATAAATTGTGTTGTCATTCAGGTGAGCCCAGGTACAGGGCTGGCACACAGACACTGATTGGTTGAAAGGAGAGGGAGGCTAGGATGAATAGTTTGGGACTTGGGGATGTTGTCTCCCAAGGGAGACACTGGTGACTCCATGTCCAGAGGCTAAAAGAGTGTGTGAATTAAGGTTTACTTCCACAAGGGGTCTCATCTAATGCGCTGGGAACTGTAAAGACAAGTGTGAACCTGAGGGTGGATTCAGAACAACCATTCCATAAGAGCAGGGCTCCCTGTACAAGGTCCAGCATCCCGGAAGAGAGGGTGGATTGTCTAGGCAAAGTGGTGGGGGGTAGTTCACATGCAGCAGGCAAATGAGGAGCACACTCAAGGAATTAAAACTCTCCTGAGTAGTTCATACCTAACTAGTTCAAAGAAAAGAGGAAGAGAGGATTCCTCAGAGGGGTGGGGTGGGGAGGAATTCAGGTTTAGCGGGAAATGCATGTAGGAGTTTAGGATCCTTTCGATGAGGCAGCTCCTAAGCTGTTTCTCACTCTTTGGGGACTTGTAATCTTTCAGCTCTGTTTTTGTGCCACATCCCTGCTCCAGTCTCCTTTTTGCAGAGGGCCACTGTTAAATCAAGTTTAGCCTAAAGCTGCCTCCTTACACATTTTAAGTTATGTCTAAAGGTTTTTCTTTACGTCATGATCTATAACAAGTGTAGGGGTTGTAGGCTACAAGTTCGTAGGCTACACTTGTGCCAGCCACCGAGTTCTGGCCAATCGAATGCAGCCAACTCTTTGAACTGTATTCAAATACAGCAAACACGGGGCTGTAACCAATCTGGCAGTTTCTGTACCTCACTTCTGCTTCTTTTTCTTTCTTTCTTTCTTTTTTGAGATGGAGTTTTGCTCTTGTTGCCAAGGCTGGAGTGCAATGGCGCGATCTCGGCTCACCACAACCTCCATCTCCCAGGTTCAAGTGATTCTCCTGCCTCAGTCTTCCAAGTAGCTGGAATTACAGGCATGCACCACCATGCCTGGCTAATTTTGTATTTTTAGTAGAGATGGGGTTTCACCATGTTGGCCAGGCTGGTCTTGAACTCCAGACCTCAGGTGATTCGCCCGCCTTGGCCTCCCAAAGTGCTGGGATAACAGATGTGAGCCACTGTGCCCGGCTTACACTTCTGTTTTCTGTACCTCACTTTTCTTTTTCCGTCCGAAAACTGCAGCTTCAAACTCCTAGGCTGAAGCAATCCTCCTACCTCAGCCACCTGAGTAGCTAAGACGACAGGCAGAAACCACTACAGCTGGCTAATTATTTTCTGTAGCTATGGGTGTCTCATTATGTTACCCAGGCTGGTCTTAAACTCCTGCCCTCAAGTGATCATCCTGCCCCCGCTTCCCAAAGTTCTGGGATTACAGGCATGAGCCAACTGTGCCTAGTCCTAATTTATCTGGTTCTTACCTGTTTTCCGAAACATTTAAGAGGAAGACGCACCTATAAATACACCCTTCAGTGTGCATCTCCTGAGAACAAAAACATTCTTCTACACAATCAAAATAAGATGGTCACATTCAAACAGCAACACAATTCTATAATTGTATATATAGACAGTCCATATTTCACATATCCCCAATTGTCCTTATAATCATTTATATAGTTGTTTCTATCATCGGACACATCATTTAGGATTCAATAAAAAGTTACAAAGTGAATCGGGTTGGCATGTCTATTTAATCTCCTTTAATCTGCAACAGTTTTCTTGCCTTTTTATTTTCCTTTCACAAAACCGACGTCGATGATGAGTACAGGAAAATTGTTTTGGAGACTGCTCTTCGATTTGAGTTTACCAGTGTTTTCTGATTTGATGCAAATTAAATGCTTTTTTTTTTTTTTTTGGCAAGAATAAATTTCAGGTGATGTATGTGTGTCAGTGTATCATAACAGGAGCAAATGATATCTATTTGTCTCATTATGATCAACACTGCTTGATCACTGTGCATGATTTACTTCTTAATTAATTCACAAATATTGTATTTTAATGAGTAATAAATTAGCTTCTGCAGACTTGATAACTGCTGGGAGATACACCAGTGTATAGGGCGGTTGTGATTGAAGTCTGTAGCTCTAGCTAACTCTGTTGAAGCACAATATTCCATTGAACTCTCCCGATGTTTTCTCCAAATGGACTGAAGAGGCAGTATAGAATACAATACAAAGTGTAAGCCCTAGCGTCACGCTGCCTGGGCTTGAATCCCTGACTCACTGCTTACCAGCAAAGTGACTTTGAGCGTGTTCATTGATCTCCATAAACAGTTCCTCCTCTATAAAATGAGGGTAATAATGATTGGCTACCTTATAAAGTTGTTATAAGAATTAAATAAAATAATAAATGTAAATTGCCAAGTATAGTACCTGAGACAGAGTGTTTAATAAATGTTGTTTTATTCTTATATGCCGTGTTCCCTTTAAAAGCAAAGGAAATTACTGTAAATCACAGTACTCCAGAAACCTTGATTTACAGGTGCTCATAAATATCTCCCAGGTTTTATAAACTATCCATATTATTCCTACTTTCATACCCCAAATCATCATTTCTCAAACTGTTAATGTAAACAAGAATCACTCTGGCAAGTGATTCTTTTCTTTTTCAGGACCTTATTAAAAGGCAGATTCTGATTCAGCAGGCCTAGAGCAGAGCCTGAAATGCTCGCAAATGCCAGTGTCACTGGGCCATGGACCACACTTTAAGCAGCAGTACCCTAAGTTGTCCCCAGGAGGAAGCACGCTGCCAAGCTTCTCCCCTCATATTCTGGGGTAGACGCTGTCCTGTTATAGTAATCTTCATAGGAATCTGCCTCCAGTTTTCTCTTATTTTGTGGATATATCCAGCAACCATTAACTAAAGACCACACTGATTAAACCACTAGAACAGCTAGAAGGAGACTTTACCCCAAATTGTACTTGAAGGTTTGTAACTTTATGTTTGTACAAGTGTACCTATATTCAATACATGCCCGTAAAGGGTGAAACAATGGAAACAATTTTGGATTCAGATTGCTCAGTTTAAATGCTACCTCTTCCGTTTTTCAGCTAGTTATCAAGGTCAAGTTGTTTAACCTCTTTAGACCTCAATGACCTCATCTAAGAATGGTGACAATGCTAACTTCATGAATCGTTTGTGTCAAATTTTATCTACTATATCTATGTCTACCTATATAGAGACACCCTGAACTGGGAGAGAAAGAGAAACAGAGAGAAGTAGGGAACTGGCCTGATTAATATTTCCTGGCATATGGTAGTTGCTCAAGAATCGGTAGCTTGGGTGACTTTCATTATCATTATTAGTGAACCTGTCAGGGTGTACTTTTATTTTCCTCAAGTAATTTTTAAGGGTCACGAGGTCACAGACCCACAGAGTCACATCATTTTAGAGCTGGAAGCAAGCACTCAGCGTTTCTCGGGGACCTATCATGGCCTGAAGATAAATCTACATTCCTCTCTCTCTTGGGTTTTGCTAATGGTAGGACATGGGTCCCAGGAAGATAGCATGCACTCATTTGCCTGCACACAGTCTTCAAATTAGATTAGCCACCTTCATTCCTTGTGGTCAAGATTCCAATTTGCTTCTCACCCTGTAAGCACAGATTCGTGCTTAACATTCATCTCCACACACACTCCAAAGGAGAAAAAGTCTCCAGAGTCTCTGAACAGCAAAGTAGTTTTTACTTTCAATGCCCCATGGGCTCCTGGGAACCTTCGATGAGCATTTCACGTCTGTGTAATAGGGCAGGCAAACTGCCCCATTGTGGATGGAAAATGCCCTTATGAGGTGCTTATGTCATCTTTAGGTTAAAACCGGAGTTTGGTCCAGTGTGTGTGTGTGTGTGTGTATGTGTGTGTGTATGTATATGTATGTGTGTGTGTGTGTATATATATATATATTATACTTTCCCTTAGGGAAGACGGCTGCATTAGCTGTACTTGACTGAGTAGGCAGAAAATGCCAAATTATGTAGAGAATGGAATGGATTCCTGGAGTGCTTCGTGCTAATTGCTAGCTTTGGCGTGGAGAAATTTCTCTCCTTTCTAGATGCAGGGTGACTACAGGAGAGGTCATGGCTCTCTGTGGATTCTGCTTCATCACAAGAACCTAAGACTCGGTTTCTCCACGTTGCAGATAGAACCACAGAATGACCAAAATCAACAACTTGATTATCAAATTACCAAGAACCTCAGAGTCAGTTCCCTCACATTGTAGATAGAAGAACCAGAATTATCAAAATCATCAACTTGGTTTCACAGATGAGCTCACATAAATGAAGGCCTTTCGGGATCCACAGCACTACATGTGCGGCACAGCTGGGTCTTGGAACCGGACTCTTCACTCCCACCTGAGTCTTTAACAGAATTCTGCCCTTTTGACAACTCGAACATTGCATGTTTCCTTGGCTGCAAGGATGTGCAGTTTTAAAATCCACAAGTAACTGTAGTTTCCCATGGCCATGGCATGCGAGCCTGGAAATATTAGAGTCACAATAGACAAGCAAGCAACAGTTTCTGCCTCAATCCTAAACATGAAAATCTATGGGACCTCGTTCTTATTCCTAATCCTCCCTACCTGGTCCGGGATTCTCTTAGATCATGGTTTGTGTATGGACACAGGGACTTGACTCTCCTGACTGTGTAAGCCCTTCTGACTCCTCTGTGGCTTTGCCTTGTGGTTCTCAGGTCCATGTGCCTGGGAGCAGCTATATTTTAAACTCATACCCTTAGTGCAGACCTGCCTTTAGCCCTTCATTCAGCCTTACATGGAGCAACCACTAACTTGAGAGGAGGGAAAGGAAAGACTTCTCTCACTGGCACCCAACTGTGACCTGAAGCAAAACAGTTGCCTTGCCCGCAGCATCTTATGGCCTCTAGTGATGAGGGCATTTTCGGCTGATGAGCTCCTCTCACAAATGCATCTCTCCTTTCTAGGATCTTCTCACAAATCCTTGAGAAAATTAAACTGGTATATAATTCTTTCTTTTCTTTCTTTCTTTCTTTCTTTCTTTCTTTCTTTCTTTCTTTCTTTCTTTCTTTCTTTCTTTCTTTCTTTCTTTTTTCTTTCTTTCTCTCTCTCTCTCTCTCTCCCTCCATCCCTCCCTCCCACCTGCCTTCCTTCCTTCCTTCCTTCCTTCCTTCCTTCTTTTCTTTTCTCCTTCCTTCCTTCCTTTTTTTTTTTTTTGGCACTGAGTTTTGCTCTCGTTGCCCAGGCTGGAGTGCAGTCTCAGCTCACTGCAACCTCCACCTCCTGGTTCAAGCGATTCTCCTGCCTCAGCCTCCCAAGTAGCTGAGATTACAGGGCATGTGCCACCATGCCTGGCCAATTTTGTATTTTTAGTAGAGATGGGGTTTCACCATGTTGGTCAGGCTGGTCTCAAACTCCCGACCTCAGGTGATCCACCCGCCTCAGCCTCCCAAAGTGCTGGGATTACAGGCATGAGCCCCCACGCCTTTTAATTTTCTATGAAATAAGAAAATTAAAATCTCATGTTTTCAGAATAGGATGCTGAGACTTAGAGGTGATAAGGGCTAACAACTCTCACATGGCAGAAGCAGAATTTGCTTTCATGTGCATCTGCCCTTATTGTTCATGGCCAACCCGTTAGTCCACACTGCTGTTCTAACCCACCCTAGTATTCGAATCAGAGTGGAAAGGATATTTATGGCATCCGATGTTCAATTTCCATGAAATCACAGCCCATGCTCTTCAAGGAAAGGAAAAGCAGGTGAGCATATATCGCATCTGCCAAACCCCTTTGTAGCTTCTGGAGCTTTGAATTAAATCTTTATGAAAGCTACTATTATCCATTCAGCCATGGAATGTCTGCCAGGACCCAGGCTTCTGAGAAATTTCCCACTCTTCCCTAGAACTGAGAAGTTCTTCTTTCTCTCACATGTCATGGAAAGAACAACTAGAGTTCTCTTTGCCAGAAAAGGAGAGGAATACAGCATACATCCACCAACCCATTCATCTCTCTAAGCAGAAATGACGATGAGAAGCATCCTGGCAATGACGATGGTGATGACAATAATAATGCTGAGGAGGAGATAGAGGAGAATAATGAAAAAGAGGAAGAGAAGAAGAAGGAGCACCTTCCATGGACCAGGCATTGTGTCAGGCACTTTCCATAACAGATGTCTAAAGTTTATGATGACCTTAAAATGAAACATGATAACTGATATAAATATAAGGAAACCGAGTCTCAGATGGGTTCCTACTACAAAGCAAGTAAGAGGCAGGGTTGGGATTATTTCAGTGGAGGGTCTTCCCCCGACCACACTTCTTCCCATAACCATCTGGCACACGAATGCTCAATTACTTTCGACTCATAAGTGTCTTGCCACAATGGCAGCTCATGTTATCTTTCACATGTGGATTTTAACAACTACAGAAATGCAAGCTGCTGTCAGAGGATTCCACTATTAATGGCCAAACTGGAGGCAAGGATTCTGAGTCACGCCCCTCACCCCAGGAGGAGACACATTTCTTTTCCACCCCTTCCTGCCGGGTGCGTGAGAATTGTGACTGCCGTAATTCTATCACAATTACTCAATAACCTGAACACAGAAGGAAAGCGTCCGTCAAACTTGCTCTCCTGACATTACATGCCTGTCCTAGTTACCGAAGCCTAGTCCATCCATCTTCTGTTCTCCAGGGACATAGAGGGACAGCCACCCAGGAGAGCGGGCCCCTTGGTTGATTGACGTGGGGCTTGTGTGCCGAAAGCCACGGAGGCTTTTGAGTAGAATTATTGAAGTCTGTCTGCTTCACTGATGAAGGATCTGAATGAAAATTGCCTTTAAAGGTTTCTAAAAAGGGAGGGATAACAATAGATCAAAGCTGGTCCAAAAGAGGGAGAACCTTTTATTGATAGCGTCCACATTAATTCGAAACAATCTGATGAGCGGAGATTTGCCCATGCACATACTTCCCACAGAAACAAATGCCTCTCAGGTTGCTTTTTTTCCAATATGATATCAGTGCCCAAGGCGAGAAACATTCTGTACTTCACTCAGCAGAGCCTGTCCACATTTACAATTAAATGGAACTGACACAGCTGATCATCCTGAAGCTTGTTTCCTTTTCAGCTGCAGCTTTTTCTTTTTCTTTTTTTTTTAAAGCTTGGATATTATGCTGGCTGTATTCCAAACTGATGGAGCTTACTGTACCATTTTCTTCCCAGGCACTCGGACACTGTGTTCAGTTAGAGCTGTGCCTCTACCCAGAGCAATTTTGTCCCTGAGAGGACACTTGGTAACGTCTGGAGACATTTTTGATGGTCACAACTTGAGAGTGGGGTTTGCTACTGGCATGTAATGGGTAGAGGTCAGAGATACTAGGAAATATCTTACAATGCAGAGGACAGCTCCCCCCTCCGCCCCGCAGATAATTATCTAGCCCCAAATGTCCATCATGCCGAAGTTAAGAAACCCTGGGTCAGAGAACAGGTGGTTGGGAGGGCCCTCCAGGGCTGAGGAAATGAGAGAGACGCCCCTCTCTGAAGTTGTAGGAGGTGCTGTAATCAGAGGAGTTTGCAGATAAAATTCTAGGTGGCAAGGAGGTTCAGTAAGCCCAAGAGAAAAATCAGATTGGTGCACAGAATCAAAGGACTGTAAGTAGACATTTGATTGAAGATTATGGGGTCAAATTCTGTAGCACCATGGAGATGGGTGAAGAAAAAGAGGGTGAGTAGGCTTGGAGCAATGCTTGGCCACAGTTCTTGTTGTCTTTTTTTTTCGATGGAGTCTCACTCTTGTCCCTCAGGCTACAGTGCAATGGCACACTCTCGGCTCACTGCAACCTCTGCCTCCCAGGTTCAAGCAATTCTCCTGCCTCAGCCTCCCAAGTAGCTGGGATTACAGGCGCCAGCCACCATGCCCGGATAATTTTTGTGTTTTTAGTAGAGATGGGGTTTCACTATGTTGGTCAGGCTAATCTCGAACTCCTGACCTCAGGTGATCTGCCCCGCCTCGGCCTCCCAAGGTGACAGGATTACAGGCGTGAGCTACCGCGCCCAGCTGTATCCTTCAATTTTAAAATGGACTTCAGTGTGGGATGTGGAAGAGATGATGTCTTTTGGAGGTCTAGTAATGAGACAGGTGCTTTTGTAATATTTGCATTATTATTGTTTTTTTCTAATGTACAGTATCAGAATGTTTTACAGAGGGATTCAAACATGTCATCCACAGTTGAATTAAGCAAACAGTTTAATGCTTATTTCTGCCAAAATAGTGTTTAGGAAAGAAAGTGGGAGGGAGGGAAGGGAGGGGAAGGGAGGAAGGGAGGAAGGAAGGAAGGAAGGAAGGAAGGAAGGAAGGAAGGAAGGAAGGAAGGAAGGAAGGAAGGAAGGAAGACAGAAGGAGAAAGTGGGAGGGAGGGAGGGAGGAAGGGAGGGAGGGAAAGAAAGAAATGGAGAGAAGGAAGAAAAGGAGGAAGGGAAAGAGGGAGGGAGATTATTTGAATGCCAATAAACAGGGCATACATATTTAGTTCCACAAAGCTCCACCCCTTGTTACATCTGGCTCAGTCATACATGTATGTTACTCACCTGACCCTATAAGCATTTGTATTTTGACTCCCCTGATCTTAGATTTCATCATTGCCTTCCAGGTGTTTTAGTATTAGAACAGTTCCCTAAGTCACACTCTGGTTTGGTCTGCCCACAAAACCGGCCTAAATTTTACCTACTGTACAAACAGAAACCTAAGGCTGGTGTGGTGGTCGTGCCTGTAATTCCAGCTACTCAAGAGGTTGAGGTAGGAGACTTGCTTGAGCCCAGAAGTTTAAGGCTAGCCTGGACAACATAGCAAGACTCCTACTCTCATTTTTTTTTTAAGGAGAAAACTGAGTTTAGATGACTTTTCATGACAGGTGTGGGAAGGCAGTCTCATTGCTTGATGGTCACACTTTTAAAATCGTAAACTGCATGTTGGGAAAAACCACAAACATCGTTCATCCCAGTGGTAGCTTCCTATCAGAATATTCTGCGGAGCCTTTGAAATCACCCATACTCTGGCCCCTGGTCCAGAGGTTTTTCATCACTTGGTCAGGAGAAGGCCTGGGCATCTGTAGTTTTAAAAAGCTCCCAGGTGATTTTAGGTGCAGCCAATGATAAGAACCTCTAATCTACTCTGTCTTCCTCGTTCTCAGAAGAGGAAAATGAAGGCCAGAGAGACAGAAAGTTCGTGAAAATATATTTGCTAAGTGTGTGTGTTTCTAATGCTTTTGCCTTCACTCTCATCAGGACTAAATATGCAGTGAAAAAGATAGAGGGAAACCCAAGAACTGTGTGCTAGGACTGTTTCCAACTCTTGCTGGCAGAAAAACTGGCTGGCAGTTTCTGGAGGGAGCCAGGATCTCATGAGTTTTGCAGCGAGTAGCTGGCTTGTGAGTTATCTGGTTCTCAGAAATACCCCAGGGCTATAATGGGTGGCTCTGACATGTCGCCTTGGCTTGAGAAACACTGTCTTTTACTTGCTTTGATTGAATCCAATATTTTTTCTTCTCGGAATCCCAGGCATATCTACATTATCCAAGGTGTGGATGGAGATGTATTTTGGAAGGATTTAGAGATGTCTGTTCTTACTGAAAAAATAAAACTCAATCTGCCATCACAGTGAAATTAATAGGGAAGGAAATACATGCTGAATTCTCCTCAGAAAACTGAGGAGAAAACCCTCAGAAAACTGAGGGTCCAGTGATGTGGAATGGGAGACAAGGTATCCCGCACTCATAATGGGGACAGAGGTAGTGTCAGAGCTTCGGTGCCTGTGGTCTCTCAACTAAGTTACAGGAAGTAGTGGAAGAATCACAATTCCTGGGTCCAAATCCCAAGTTCACTAACTACAAATTCTGAAAACTCAGGCAGGTGCTCAAGCCCACAAACAAAATCAAGATCAGGACAACATACAGCCTTACAAAAATCACACCTTTTCCAAAGATTTCATAAAACTCTGAAGAGGCTGGGGTAATAGTAGGTAGCCAAGAAGTGTAGGAGGTAACACGTGCTGAACGCTGAGAAGGTTTTATGTCTTCTCTCATTTATTCCCATAGCAACCCATGTGTGAGATTGATATTCAAGTCCACTTTTGATGAAGGCAGAAACTGAGGATCAGAAGGATCAAGAAACTTCTGTAAAAATCCCATGGCTGGGAAATTGTACAGCTGAAATTCAAAGCCAGTGTTATTTTTGTGACAGACACATCAACCTGTCTACTTCATGTGGTTTTATTGATAGCCTGCTTGTGTTTAAAGTATGAGTCTGGGCTCTATTGTATGGCCTAGACTTAGCAGGATTCAATCAATCCTACTTCCGTATCGTTCCCAAGCACACGTTCCATCCTTGATAACATGTCAGACAGATCACATGGCTTCTCTATCTTCTTTCTAGTTACTTTTCATTATCATGACAGTCTCACTTTCAGGTATTAAAAATATCCAAACTTAATGTCTAATCTAGTTCAATCCTTGCCTGTACCCCATCCCTTCCAACTCCCTGTATCCTCCTCACCCTAGCTCAGGCCAGACTCACATTTTTATAATCTGCAAAGTCAGAGGGGGTGTTCATTTTTTCTTTCTCCTCTCACATCTGCTTCTCCTTTTTCATCGTTCATTTTCCCCTCTTCTCCCACAGCCTATAGTGTTTCCATTTTCTTCAGAATCAGCTCAAGGAGAAAACTGAGGAATTAAAGTCCAAAAATGGTTTTACATGACTGATGCTGTCAAAATTTGGCGTCTGCACCATCTGTCTGGTACATACCCAAATGCTGGCATTGCTACTCTTGGGGGGCAATGGTAGGCTTTTTGGAGGCATCCCTAGGTTTGATGAATTGATCAGAGGACTCACAGGACTCAGCGTATAATAATATTCACAGCTATGAATTATTACAGCAAAAAAACTCAGAGCAAGGTCAGCAAAGGGAAAAGACACATGGGATGAAGTATGGGGGGAACCAGACATAAGCTTCCAGGGATCCTTTCCAGTACAGTCACCGAGACATGCTTAATTCTCCAACAGTGAGTTGTGACAACATGTGTAAAACATTGCCAAGTAGTGGTGCTCATTAGAGACAAAGCATTCAGTGTTTACTGGAGGCTGGTATGCAGGCAGCCTCTGCCTGGCACATACCAAAATTCCAGACTCCCTGAGGGAAAGCAGGTGTTCAGCAGAAACTGTATTGTTTAGGCATAGAATGCCACTCTTATCAGTTCTGAAAATAGCGGAAACACTCCAAATTCCCAGACACTCTTGAGTACAGTCAGGAGCTAATCTTGTAAACAAGCCTTTCCAAGGATCGCAGTCAGGCCCGCTATGCTGTCTCTTTTCTGCACACACCTCCATCCGTTCAAGGCCACTAGGATCCTGCACTGTTAACCACGACTTTCTCACTAACATGGTAGGACTGTAAGTCTCAGTATATACTTCTGGCAACACAACTGTCACTTCTTCCTACTGGAAAATGCCAGCCCAGGACACTGTCTCTTGAGTGGCTATCTTTCACAGCATCCTCTTAACTCATGGAGCCAGTGGACATGGTTGTCTGTGTACCCTGAAGCTCTGGGGCAATCCTGCTGTAGCTCTCTAGCTCTGTGGCCACATCCAGCCAGCCCTCTCTGCCATTGCAAGAGATAAATACCTTCTTCTGTGACCAAACTCTGAGAAGAAATACCTGTCACGTCCTCCCAAGAATTTCCTCACTGCTCTGATCCCCTGTTAATGCTGGGGTCATTGACTTCTCTGTTGATTCTTGGGGCACTGAGTTCCTGTTTTTGGCTTGGGAGAGAAGAATATCCCTTCCCTGCATTCTCTCCTAGGCCAGCCATTTTTTGTAAATGAACCCTGGACATATCTCTGGACAGCTGTTCAGAGTTCAGCCTGGGTTCAGCCACCTCTGAGCCACCTCTGAGCAAGTTCTTTGTTGATGTGTCTGACAACTTTTTCTCAGGATTTGCAGCACTTGCTCTTTATTGTTTAGAGCTCTGGGCTTCTGCCAAAATTCTGAGAAATAGGAGAAGTCTCATTTGGCACCATGTCACCTGACTTCTATTTCCATTAATTTCTGTTTAATTCGAATTCCAACTCTGCTGCTTTGGTTCAGCTGTGATCAGCCCCCCAGTTACCCTGGGCATTTGTAGGCCTTCTATTTCTCCTACTTATATTCAGTCTTCCTCATGGTTTCCAGAACTCTGTTCTTAATATGGCTTGACCCTGTTATTCACCTGTTTAATCACTGCTCACCATCCAGAGGCCATGGGAATGTCCACGCTCCTCAGCATGGCTCACAAAAGCCCTTCAGAGCCTGGCCTCACCTGCCTTTCCACTGTCATTTCCGGACATTTCTGGTTTGTCTCCACAACAGTCGCTTTCTGTGTGCAACTGGAAATTTCTCTGGACACTTGCTCATACCTTTCCCTCTGTTTATCTAGACAGAAACTTCTACTAGAGGAGCAGTGAGCTATGATTGCACCACTGCACTCCAACTTGGGTGACAGAGTGAGACCTTGTCTCAAAAACAAACAAACAAAAAAACACTACAAGATATTTAAGCAGACAAAATTGTAATAGTTAAAAAGTCCTGGGATACTCAGGAAAGCGTAAATCCTAGCGCTAGTTTAACAACTACTTGTATGTTTTTATTTGCCTAATTGTTTTCACGTTGTACATTTCAGGAGGAGGAAGGAGTCCTTAGTTTATCCAAGAGCAGTCCTTCATAACACATTATTTGGAATACAGCACTGGCAGTCTTCAACTTCTGGGACCTCAATGGCCCCAGATAGAATTATCTAGTTCTGGCTGGGCGCGGTGGCTCAAGCCTGTAATCCCAGTACTTTGGAAGGCCGAGACGGGCGGATCACAAGGTCAGGAGATTGAGACCATCCTGGCTAACACTGTGAAACCCCGTCTCTACTAAAAAATACAAAAAACTAGCCGGGCAAGGTGGCGGACGCCTGTAGTCCCAACTACTCAGGGGGCTGAGGCAGGAGAATGGCCTGAACCCAGGAGGCGGAGCTTGCAGTGAGCTGAGATCCGGCCACTGCACTCCAGCCTGGGCGACAGAGCGAGACTCCGTCTCAAAAAAAAAAAAAAAAGCCAATAGCATTTTTACTTGCTTTTTAAAGAATTAGGGGAAAAAAGAAAACTATTATCTTACTGTAGCACAAACTGGTTTTAGAATCCTAGGGCTGCCTCCTGTTG
>NW_016826689.1:1261514-1267983 GCF_001698545.2 Rhinopithecus bieti
AAAGAGCGAGCCTCCGTCTCAAAAAAAAAAAAAAAAAAAGAATTATTTAGTTCCTCTGGCAGCAGTTTGTGCAACTCAGCTGCACCATTTACTAGCTGTGTGACCTTGGGCAAAAATACTCAACCTCTCTGTGCCTCAACTTTCTCATCTGTAAAATCAGGACAATAATATCACCTATTTTATTGTGCTGTCAGAAGGACTGCATTATCAAGGTTAACATTGTAAAGCATTGCAAATGTGCCTGATACAGGTCACATTCTACAATATTTGTTACATAAACATGTTATCTAAATTCATAATACAAATATTGACTTTACATGTTTCAGAAGATATGCTTCCCCCTTCAAGACAATGAGCTTTGTGAGGGCAAGTCACCTTCCTCATCTATTTTGCCTGCCCAGTGGCAAGCATACCTAGAAGGTGCTCAGTAAAGAGCTGTTGGTGAAATATTATGGAAGAAATTATATCATGTCTGAGATTGTTCTTAAAATAGAACAGGAGAAAGGGAGGCGAATAAAGATAGAAATAGAATAAGACTGGAGAATTGTTGAAAGTGTTTGATGGATGGATGGGAATTCATTGTGTTATTCTATTTTTATATATATATGAAATCTTCCATAATAAAAGAAATTAATTAGTAAAAAGGAGGGAAAAATAGCTGTTGAAAAAAATTAGTGACTCAAAGCTAATACTCTTCCTTGCTTTGATTCCCCATTTCTGTATTTCCTTTTTAGAATTTAATTTCATTCCTAATTTTGGGGAAAAGGAGAAACATAGGAGGATCAAGCAGTCATTAATCTTGAAATTTCTGTGCTTCCCTCCATCCTGGAGCCAAAAACTACACTGCAAGACATGTTTGGAAATTTTCTTTCTCTATGCAACAGGTAGTTATCTTGCTTGAAATGAGAGAGCTGTCACTATTGAGTCACTTATGAAACTTCTGCTGGGAATTTACGGGTTTTTCTTTTTTTCATATTTGCTCAGAGTCACCCAGCGGTCTTGGAGCACCTCAGTCTGACAATGGATAGAGTCATTTCCAAAGCCACACAGTTCCTGATTTGCATTTTCTCTGCCTGCTAAAGATGTGGCCTCTGGAAGGGGCCATGCCATGCGACTGCAATCTGTCCCCGGTGCTGGCAGCAGGCTGACATATCTGGCCGCGGGATGCCCCAGGTACTCCATGTTGTCCATCAGGTGTGGGAAATGACCACCTCACATATCCAAATGGGACTCCGTGTTGTCAAATTCCTGGGCAGCTGTGTGAGTAGGGGTTTTCTTCCACTGTCCTGGAAAATAGCAATCAACTGCTCTGCACTTAGCGGAGGAGGTGTTCAGCAGAGATGGAGGCAAATTCACTGAGTGTCTGCTAAGTGGTCAGCTGTTCCAAATGCTCCACATGCATTTACTTATTGACTCTTCACAAAAGGTTTCCAGGGGGGCATATTTAACACCTGTATTGCAGATAAGGGCTGCTACTCAGAAAGGTTAGGTAACTTTCTTTTTGAGTGATGAATGTGGGATTAAAACCCAGGCCTGATTTCAGTGCCTGAATCCTTTCTATGATGACTCCCAGTGCTTTCTGCACATTTCTAATATCTCAGGGAGAGCAAGGGCTCTCTCCAGCATCCTAGAGGGTAGAGAAAGGCAGAGAAGATGGGGATTTGTCTCCCCAACTCAATTCAACCACACAGGCTTCATTGGAATTACTTCTTAACGACAAGCAATTGCTAAGATTTAGTGCATAACTGAAAGTGCCAGATACTGTGCTTAGTAATTTTTTTGTATTTTTAGTAGATACTGGGTTTCACCATGTTGGCCAGGCTGGTCTCGAACTCCTGACCCAGGCGATCCACCCGCCTCAGCCTCCCAAAGTGCTGGGATTACAGGCATGAGCCACTGTGCCTGGCTGACAGCAAAGTTTTCACTGCTCCACAATGCCTCATTCAACAGTCCTTTCTTTTTTCCCTCTCCTCTCTATCCATTCCTCTTTTTCCTTCACTCCTCCCCTTCTTTCCTGCCTTCCACTCATTGTTTTCCAAACAGGTTCTGGCAATATGAACTTGAAACTGAATGAGACGAAGTTCTTATGCCTAGGAGGCTCTTAGGGTCTGGAAGAAAGTATCATTTATGTGAAGGGAAATGTGAAAGAAGGGTCAGGCTACCCAGTGCAGAGGAGATGATATTTCACAATCTGGCACACAAGCCTGCAGGTGACAAAAGATGTCTTGTCCTGAGATCACCCTTGACGGGAAGATTTGAGACAGGAGCCTGCTGACCTTCCAGTCACAGTCGCTGCTCTTTCCCACTCCTTGGCATCTCCCCGAGAGTGCATTTGAGAGGCAACTAACCGAGTTATCAGGGTGACCCTGACGGAGGGAAATTGCGGATGCTCTGGGACACTTTTTTTCATTCATTCACCTTCTCATTCTCTAGTTTGGGCTTTTGCTTGGTTTGTGCAAAAACCGCTGCATTTCCCCCTTATCTTTGCAATAACACAGTCCTCCAAAGGGCAGGCCAGTACTCCGGTCTTCCATTCTTTGCAGTATATGTCACCACATGTCACCAGGTATCATTTTTTTTAGGGCAACTTCATAATTAATGGAGGTCTCTGCCCTTGTTTAAATGACCTTTATTTTGTTTTAATCGGAGCTTTGGGGCATCATCCCAGCCCCCTACATTCTCTCATCTTCTTTCTTTAATGCCCGTGTTTAAACCTAGAGAGTTGCCTCTTTTGTTCCTAGCTAGAAAACAATTATTAGAGATGAGAAAGGTAGCAAGCATCATTGGGCTTTCTCAAGCTGAAGCTCTCTTGGGTTGTACACCTGTGGCATTGCATTGTGACCAGATCTGCAGCTAATTTAGCACCAGAAGTTTCTGCCACCCAGATCCCTGGGGCAAGATGAAGTCTCCTGGGCAAAGAAGGTACCCAGGGTTGATTAGCACTGACTACACCCCTGAGGTGAGATTGGAAAGTGGCCCCTTTGCTCCACAACCCAGGGTTCTGTCTTGCAGCCTTGGGGCTTGCTTTGTTGTATTGGCCACATGACTCCTGGGCATCCTCTGCCCTTCCAGTTCTGCCATCAGAAGGTATCAAGTTCTCCCAAGCCAAATCTAGCTTAACTTGGCAATGTAGACTAGTAGATCTTATGAGATCTAGTAAGAGGGAATGTAGAAGACTCCTGCCAACCTGAGCTTGATGTCAGGGATGTCGGGGAACACATATCAGATCAGTTTCTTACACCTTGAGCAGCATGGCCGGCCTGCAGCTCTGGGCTTCTATTTTCCCTCCCCGAACTTTGTTACTTTCCATGCCTTGTCCTGGTCCTGCCCCGCCAATGTCTGCTCCATCACAGTGGTTTCACCTCCCAGAAGACAGGTTTGCTCCAACCTTCCATTGTGCCTGGCAGTTCTGCACCCCAGAGGGATGAATAACCTTCTCTCCAGGACATTTTGTTTCTTAGAGAAGCAAACATTTAATTTCATCTTCTCTAATCTAACTGTTCCTGAAAGATGTGTGGCTGAATCAGAATGATTCCATGCATATGCTCTTACTTGCTTAATAGAAAACTGTACCATAAAGATACATGCACGTGAATGTTCATTGCAGCACTATTCACAATAGCAAAGACATGGAATCGACCTAAATGCCCATCAGTGAC
Organism: Rhinopithecus bieti; assembly: GCF_001698545.2. Classification (NCBI taxonomy): domain Eukaryota; kingdom Metazoa; phylum Chordata; class Mammalia; order Primates; family Cercopithecidae; genus Rhinopithecus; species Rhinopithecus bieti. Next base: position 1,265,174 of record NW_016826689.1, read on the forward strand.
AAACTGGATTAAAAATATGTGGTACATATACACCATGAAATATAATGAAGCCATAAAAAAGAACGAGATAATGCCTTTTGGGGGAACATGGAAGGAGCTGGAGGCCATTATCCTTAGCAAACTAAACTAGGAACAGAAAACCAAATACTGCATGTCCTTACCTGTGAGTTGGAGCTAAATGATGAGAACTCATGAGCAGAAAGAGGGGAACAACAGACACTGGGATCTACTTGAGGGTGGAGGGTGGGAGGAGGAAGAGGAGCAGCAAAGATAACTATTGGATCTGGGCTTAATACCTGGGTGATGAAATAATCTGTACAACAAACCCCCATGACACGAGTTCACCTATGTAACAAACCTTCATGTGTATCCCCAAATCTAAAATAAAAATTAAAACAAAACAAAACAAAACAAAACAAAACAAACAAAATGAGAACTGAACCTATTAGAAAGATGAGTTTCATCACAGCCATTCTTAGCCACTTATTGACTCTGCCAACTCTGAGCCACGGCTTCTGATTCTTGTGTGGGGCAGAGCCTCTCCTGGCCTCTCCTGTCCCCACCTGGGAGGGAAGAAGCTGTTCAGAAATTGACATTGAAATGAGAAGTTAACGTAAGGAAGACAGGGACAGAGCATCTTTTAGGTGGTGTTATAGTTGTTGATTCTGTATAGATTCCTATTGAAGCCTGTCTTACTGAAAATAGCTTTATCTTGTTTACTTTCCAACTATCTGCTTTTCCCAGTCAAACAGCAGGCATCCCAACAGAGCTGAGTTACCAAAGGCAACTATTTACTTGCCTTCCAGAGGACAGAACAAGGGGAAAGAAAGCTTATGTTCCAACATCAAAGTCTGAGGCTTTGTTTACTGAGGTAATAAGCTGCTCTCAAGCAGGGACTGAGTAATTTATTTGCCTGAATGTCTCCTCTAAAGCTAGAATAGTGCCCAACGCTTAGTAGATGATCAGTAAGTATCTTTTAATGGACTCATGCATAAATGTCAGGTGCTTTTAATGCTATCAGTAAGAAGCACTGTTGAGTGGCATCCTGTGAATATTAACTAAAATAACCTAATAGTGTCATTAGGTAGATACTTTTGTTGCCATTTTAATTGTAAAGAAACTGAAGAGGTTAAGTAACTTCCTGACCAGCACAAAGTGAGAGAATGGTTGAGCAGGGATTTGAACTCTGGTCGTCTTCATTTCCATATTCTGGTGGGTTTGTTGCATGTCACTGTGACAGCCGCTACATGATGTCACGTAGAGAGCTGTGGAAACACAGTTACTGCTCACTTTGTCAGGTCGAATTAGAGCAGGCTTCACAGAAGAATTGTGATTTAAATAGCAAGCTATGTTCTGCACAGTGGAGGACAGGGGGGCCTTCCTGTCAGACAGCACAGCACATGCAAAGGCATAGCATGGCCAAGGAGAAGCAGGACTGTGCAGCTGGGACATGAGGAAGAGAATCGAAGTCAGGCAGGTAACAGGGTGGAGGAAGATGAATTCGGGGAGGTTGTCTGGAGCCAGAGTGTAGAGGAGACAGGATTCTATCTAATCAGGGCAGCTTCCAGAGAATTCTATCATAAACTAGTGATATGATTTAACTGTATCCTCACCCAAATCTCATCTTGAATTGTGGCTCCCGTAATTCCCACGTGTAGGGAGGGACCCCGTGGGAGGTAATTGAATCACGGGGGCGGGTTTTTCCCACGCTGTTCTCGTGATAGTGAATAAGTCTCACGAGATCTGATGGTTCTATAAAGGGGAGTTCCCCTGCACAAGCCCTCTTGCCTCTGCCATGTAAGACGTTTCTCCTTCTGCCAAGACTGCAAATTTGCTGAGGCCTCCCCAGCCCTGAGGAACAAAGTCAATTAAGCCTCTTTCCTTTATAAATTATCCAATCTTGGGTATGTCTTCATCAGCAGCATGAGAACAGACTAATACAGCTAGTTTCAGGGCTGGAAACATTCATTTGTCTTCCCAGAATTTGGCAGTGGTGAAAATCTCCCTGGGAAGAGTTCTACTGGAAAGGAGACTTTCACCCCTTTGCCAAGAGTGAAGCACATGTATGGCTTCTAACAGTGTGCATTATAGAGGAAAGTTTTAATTAATTTCCCTTAAGGAACTTTAAAAAATGCAACCAATTGGACCCTAGTAAGGTCTTTGGGTTTTCTGCTATAAAAATTCTGCCTTTGATGTTCTCTTGTTAGTAGCAATGGCTGATCTGTGTAATTTAATGGACCATTCTCTCATTTCTGTAGATTAAGGGAATACCATGAAGGCACTCTTTGGGATGCAAAGTCATAAACTTGACATTCTTTGTAACAGAACTGTATTTATGGCATGCTGGTGGGTAGTGAGGCAATGGCTATGTTAAAGGGACTGTCCCTCTGCTTGCTACATTGTCATTTGAATAGATCGACATCACTGTTTGGGATCATTAACCTCTGCTGTACATTTTCAAGCTCAATGGCCATGGTGAGATGTAGAGTTGATTGCTATGAAATAGAATTTTGCTTTGTGGGTACTACTGTATGTGTCCATAATATGTTAAAGCTAACTTAGAGATCCTCTTGGCCTGACACTCATTTTATAGAGGAAGAAATCAAGGCTGAGAGAGGAGAAGTGGTATGCCCAGGGTCACATAGTAGCCCTGCCCTGTCCAATGCCATAGTAACTCATCATATGTTGCTATTAAGCACTTGATAGGAAGCCAGTCCAATTTGACTGTCTTTAGGTTTAAAATATACATGGGATTTCATTGACTTAGTATAAATTAGCTCACTCCAATTTTTTTTTTTTTTTTTTTTTTT
>NW_016826689.1:1271692-1285381 GCF_001698545.2 Rhinopithecus bieti
TTACCCCGGCTAGAAAAACAGATCCACTTCACACGTAAGCTTCCAGGTGAGGCGATGCATCGGCCTGCGTAAGCTCTCGCTGGTCCGGCTGCAGCAGTTGACCAGCACCGATTGTCCGGCACTCCCTAGTGAGATGACCCCAGTACCTCAGTTGAAAATGCAGAAATCACCGGTCTTCTGTGTCGCTCGCGCTGGGAGTTGGAGACTGGAGCTGTTCCTATTCGGCCATCTTGCTCCGCCCTCACAATTTTTTTATATTGATTACATGTTGAAAAGATAACATTTTGGATATATTGGGTTAAATAAAATATATATATTCTAACATTTTTTAAAATTAGCAAATGATAGTTGTACATATTCACAGGGTACATAGTGTTGCCTTCATGCCTGTAATGTGTAGATGTATAGTAATCTAAACAGGGCAATTAGCATATCCATCATCTCAAATATTTATCATTTCTTTGTATTAGGAACATTCAATATCCTCCTTCTAGCTGTTTGAAACTATGTAGTATATTATTGTTAACTATAGTTATCCTACAGTGATATAGAACACTAGAATTTGTGATTCGGATCCTTTAACAAATCTATTTCCATTCCTTCCTAAATCACATACATTATCAACATTAATATCACCTTTTTTTTCATGCAGCTATTAGAAAACTTAAAATGACACATGTGGCTTGTGTTCTGCTTCTCTTGGACAGTGCCCTTTTCAAACTTGGAGTAGAAGACGGCTCTCCTGACTTTGATTTTGACCTGGAGTGTGTGAGGGGTATCAAGCAGGTCAGGAAAAGGCCAGAGAAAAGCAGGACAGTTAGGAGGCGACTGCAGACGTCGTAGGGGTGTGGAGGGGGCGGGCATGGCAGCTCAGTGTTTGTCATCTGAACAGGATCCCATTACTCTGTCAGTTGTCCCTCTCCTACCTCCCTGCAGACCTTCCTTTTCTAATTCTCTGGTGCCCTGAAGCTTGTTTCTTCTTTCCGTGCTCTGTCCCTTTCACCGATTTGTTCTCTTTCCTCCCCATCTTGTTTGATTTGTGACTGATCCTCCAGGCCTCTCTGCAGTTCCTCACCTTCCTTCAACCACCACCTTCCCTGCTTCTTCCCCACAGTGTGTTCACATGGAGAAAAATCATTTCAAAACGACACTTACTTTGAAATAATGTAGAATGACCACTTACTAAAAGAATGAAAACCCTTTTCGCTCCTTTCCTTGCAATATCTCAACCCTAGCTGCTGGAATCTGGATTCTAAAAAACTGCAGAGGAGTTTGTGGAAGGAAAAATTAGGCTGGTTTTGGAAAACAGTTTTGAGTATTAAGTGTTATTAAACAGTCTGTGCCACTGCCAGCTCCAGTTCCTTTCTGTAGCTCTTCTAGGCTCAAATTCTCCTAGTGTAAAATAGGAATTCTTCATCCACTCATTCATTCTTCAGAGGTTTATTTAGCAGGCATTTACAGTTTCCCAGGCACGTGTGCTGGGCTCTGTAGATACGATGGTGCTCACAGCAGACACGGTTTTACCACAGATAGAGGAGAAAGATGCATGCAAACAGATCAGGTGTGGCTGGTGGCTTTTGAGTCCCATCGATGTTGGTGGCCTCAGGAGGGGCTGGCATTTCACCACGCTGATCAGGATGAAGCTGCTGGTAGACCAGAACCAACAGAATCCTAGAGTCAATGGCAGTCTGGACACTAAATAACTTTATCCCATCCAGAGTGTTGATGATGTCTGTTGCTTATGTCCTGTCCTCTTTAATATCAGGGACAAAATCCATTCAGCCACTGGTCTCCTGACTAAAATCACCTTGTCTGGATTCATCGCTGCAAAAGCACACACTGCATCTCCATATTCCTTACTCCATGGAATGTCCCCACCCACTCCTCCGTGGGATGCCGCTCCCTGCCACTTGGTAGCCCTCTGCATAGTATCTCAGGATTAGCACTGGGCATGTGTGGAGGTGAAATTTTTCTTTCCATAACACTGACTATAAATCATTGTTTTTTTTTCCCCAGTAAAATTTTCTTTTGAAATTGAGAAATATGATGTATATTAAGAAAGGTATAGAAAAAATACATGTGGTTTAAATAATAAGTGTACCGTGAACCTAGTAAACTATCACATGGGTCAGAAACTAGATTGTTGCCGGGCTGAAATATACCCTCTGTGCCTTCTGCCAGTCATATACCGTCCCTCCCCATAGACAGAACTCAGCATCCTGACCTTTAGAATAACCCTATCCCTTTGTTTTCTTTATCATTTTATGACTTTTATATGCATCTCAAAATAAAATAGATTAAGTTAGCCTTTTCTGAGCATGGAACAGATGTAATTATATTGTATGTGTCTTTTTACATGTGCTTCAGTATCCTGTCTGGGAGACTCACTCATGTGATTGCGTATTTCTGAGATTTATTCATTTTTTATTATAGGTTGATTATCTCTTATCCCAAATGCTTGGGGCCAGAAGCGTTTCAGATTTTAGATTTTTTTTTTTTTTTTTTTTTTTTTTTTTTCGGGAGTGGGGAGGGTTGTACATATTTGACATTACATCTGGTGGAGCATCCCTATCTGAAATCCAAAAATCGCAAAATGCTCCAATGAGCATGTCCTTTGAGCATTATATCGTGCTCCAAAGTTTCAGATTTTGGAACACTTCAGTTTTGGATTTTTGGGTCTAGGGTTAATCAGTGATCCGTAACTTTTCTACTCTCCTTGGAATCTGCCCTCACTACCTTGATCTGCTGCCTCTGGCTGCTTCTGCCCTCATGGTCCTCACCTCCATTACGCCTTACTTCGTCTAGATGCACTTCACAGGTATGTCCATGATGCACGGGCCTTTTATTATGCAAAAAGTGTCAAACATATTCCCACCTGCCAATTTCAACTTTATGCCAAACGTATCACCCTATATCCTCATGCAGTCCTTTTCCCAGTCATCTAATGCAAATCCAGTGATCAATTTTTCATTTATAAATTCTCATTTTTCCCAAAAGTTAAGGATTCCTTTTAAACACATTCCCAATATATATTCATGCATAGAATAAAATTTAAAAAATGTTTGTTAATACATTTTGAAAATCAGAGCTGTCGTTAAGATCATGTTTTATTATCTTTAAAAAAAAATTCTCAGTTTGTTTGATCAGGATCCAAAAAAGATCATAAATGCAATGCAACACTTTGTATTTTCTGCTTAAGTAGTTTTAATCTATTTAATTCTATCTAAGTTCTGCCTTTTCTCATTCTTTTATCTTCTATACATTTTAACTCTCTTCTATCATTACAATTTGTTTCTTAGAGAAACCAGAATCATTAGTGGTTGAGAGTTCTTCATCAATTGAATTTTTCTGCTACTTACTTGGTTCTCTTTCCCTGTCTTTTCTTTAATTGGAGATGAATCTAGAAGCTTTTTTTTCACATTCAGCTTGGATTTTTGGCAACAATTCCCATCTGTACTTTGGTTTTGTCTTTATCAGCAAGTTAAATATTGTCTGAGATGTTAGCAGCAAATGAAAATCTGTCTAGAATGATCCATATCCGTCATTGCACAGGTCTATCACCATGGTTGCAAAATGGGCAACAAATTCTATTCTACTATTTACTTCTTTGGTCAGCTGAAATGTCATCCATAAAGAAACTTCTCTTCGTCAACCCTTTGGCCTTCCATGAAAATTAAATTCTTAGAGGAAGGAAGAATAAATCTTTGAGTCTTTTCTTTTATATTTCAGTTTCCAATAAATGAGATGGTTCCTGTAAGCATACTTCAAAGGAGAACTGAACCCAGTTTTATTTCTTTTAGTAACTTCATTTGACTCATGGATAAAACACGTGTGAATCTTTCAATCCATTGTTATTTAATTCTGATGGATGCCAATACTAATATCTTATGACCAGTAGCTGTCTTATTATAATGGGACTCCTTGAGCTCTTCGATCTTCAATGACATCTTATTGGATTACAGCGTCTTTGTTTTCTTAGTGCTGACTCATATCCATTCATCGAGAGCGGAAATTTAAAGATCGCTGAGGTTTTCTTTTCTTTTTCTTATTATTTTTAGTGGGAAACCTACATTTAGTGCTAAATGAGCTCATAGCTACTGGGTTGGGCTATTATTTCTAAGTCCTTTTATTGACAGCCAGGAATAAAAATAAATCATCATGCAGTTCATGTAGATATTTATACATCAAATTTAGAACTATATAGTTTTTACTTAATATCATTGATTTTAATCTCGTTTTTTATTCCAAGCATTTTTTTTTTACGACACTAATATACTTATTCATTTTCTTTCACATTATAGTTTCACTATAATGACTGAGAATAACAAACATAACTATTACCATCAAGATTATGATTATTAAAATCAATTTTAAATCTTTTGAAGTTCTTTTTGTCCTCGGATACATCCATAAAAGATGCGTAGTAAAGTTTTTATTTTTTTTTTTGAACAGGTTTTGCTCTGTCGCCCAAGGCTTGAGTGCAATGGCATGATCTCGCGGCTCACTGCAACCTCCGCCTCCTGGGTCACAGCAATTCTCCTGCCTCAGCCTCCCAAGTAGCTGGGACCTTACAGGCACCCACCCACCATGCTAGGCCAATTTTGCATTTTTAGTAGAGGATGGGGTTGTCACCATGTTGGCCAGGCTTGTCCGAACCTGAGCCTCAGTGATCCACCTGCCTCAGCCCTAGGTGGCTGGATTCAGGAGTAAACCTCTGCATTCCCAGCCATAATGATACTGTGTTTTTAAAAGTCATTTCAATACTGATTTGAGTTATTGTGGTTTATGCAACTAATTCAGTGCGCACATTAAGGTCAAATTGTTTTATTTTTGCTTTTGATTTGTAGAGATTTTTATTGTTAATTTTAAAATTATGCAAAATCTAATGTGTATTCAAAAATCGGATCATAAGGATGATCTGACAAAGACACTATCTAAAAATCTCCAGAGAAATTTAGCTTCTATCTTTGTCCCTATCCCTGTTTTCTTCCTCCCCCAGAGACCATTTCTTTAAGCTTGCTTCATTTCTAATTTTTTTTATTTTTAAGAAAATTATAAATGTGTATGGCATTCTCTTACTCTCTTCCTTAGATAAATTGGTATACTAACAATATTTTCTACATCTTGCTTTTTTTTATTAACAATATATCCATTCAGAAATATACATAAAAAATGGATCTGGAATGTAATCTGTATGGACTGGCTTTTTACTTTAGGTATGTTCTCCAAGGATTCAATCCAGGTCTTGAATCTGATTAATAGTTGTTCTTTTTTATTGCTAGTAGTATTCCATGGTACATGTGGATGTACACATTATTTAACATCAATTCATGTAGGTATCTGTATTATTCTAGTTTTGGGGTGATTACAAATCAAAACTACTCGACATTTATGTTAGGTTTGTGTCGACGCAGTCTTTGTTTTCTCTGGGATACAATGCCTACAAGTATAATTGTTGATAGTATGTGGTTTAATTTTTAAGAAACTTCCAAACTGTTTTCCAGAAAGTTCGTAGCACTTTACTTCCCTCCACAAATATGCAATATCCATTTTTCTGCATTCTTCCCAAGCATTTAATATTGCCATTATTTTCTATTAAACCATTCTGATAAGTTAGCTGAGTTATCATAGTTTTAATTTGCTGTTTCCCTAAGAACTAATGAAGCCAAATATCTTTTAATGTGCTTATTTGCATCATCGTAACACCCTCTTTGATGAAATGTCTTTTTTTATGTGATTTTCATTTATCTTTTCTTTCTTTCTTTTTTTTTTTTTTGGAACATCATTGCTCTGTCAACCAGTGCTGGCAGTGCAGTGGGCACGATCATCGGTTCACTGCAACCTCACCTCCGTTAGGTTTCAAGTGATTCTCCTGCCTCAGCCTCCCAAGAGTAGCTGACCACAGGCTCATGCACCGCATACCCAAGCTGATTTTTTGTATTTTTAGTACAGACAGGTTCACCATGTTAGCCAGGATGGTCTCGATCTTCCGACCTCAAGGAGTCCACCCACCTCAGCCTCCAAAGTTCTGGGTTACAGGACGTAAGCACTGTGCCGACCCTTTTTTCATTTTAAAACTAAAGATTTTTTTTTTTTTTTTTTTTTTTTTTACTATTGAGTTTCAAGAGTTCTTTATAGATTTTAGATACTAATTTTTTATGAGATATGTTGTCTGCAAAAATTTTCTGCAGCTCTGTAGTTTGTCTTTATCCTCTTGAAAGGGTCTTTCATAGGGCAAATTTTTAACTTTTTGATAAAGTCTAATGTATTAACTTTTCCTTTTATGATTCAGGCTTAGGGTCAAATCTAAGAATATTTTGCCTGGCTCTAAATCCTGAAAGTTTTCTCATATGTTTTCTACTAGAAGGTTTTAAAGTTTTACATTTAAGTCTGTGGCCCATTGAGATTTTTTTTTGTAAAAGGAGTGAGATGAGCTGTTCTTCTGGTTCTGGGTTTTCTAGCCAGTCTGCCTTCTCCTGTCTATCTTCCAGAGTATTCCCTATGTCTATTTTGTATATATTGTCTAGGATTTTCAGTTGTGCTGTTTCCTTTTGCCTCGATAATTTGTGATGAAAGTTCTGTTACTTGAACTGTTTTCTCCCTGTAGGTAAAGCATCTTTCCTCCCTACTGCTTTCAAGGTTTTTTCTTTGTCTTTAGTTTCTAGAAGTTTGAGCATAATATGTCTAGATGTGAATTCTGAGAGGTTTGTTTAGTCAAAATTGCTCAGCTTTTAAATCTGTAGGGTTATGTCTTCCGAAAAGTTTGGGAAGTTTTCAGTCATTGTTTCTTTAAGTAATTTTTCAGCCCCTCCCTCTTTCAACTCTCCTCTGGGACAGAGGTGACACAAATGTTAGGTCTTTTGTGACAATGCCGTAGGTCCCCAAGGCTCAGATTTGGTGATTTCTATTGTTCTATCTCTAATTTTGTGAATTCTTTTCTCTGCCCCCTCTATTTTGCTATTGAGCCCATCCAATATGATTTTTAAAATTTCAGCTACTGTATTTTTTAGTTCTAAAATTCCCATTTGCTTTCCCTTTATATCTTCTATTTATTTGCTGAGACTTTCTATTCTTTTTTGAGACTCTATTTCTTCATTCATTTCAAACCAATTTGTGGTTCTCCTTGAAGCATCTCTATGAGGGATACATTAAAATCATTGGAACATTACCATCTCTGTCACCTTTATGTTAGCATCTGTTAATTATCTTTTTTATTCTGTCTTGGATCGTCCCAGTTCTTGGTATGATGTGTGATTTGCAATTGAAAACAGGACATTTCTGTATTGTATTGTGAGACTACCTTTTTAAAAAAGAAAAAACAACTTATTGGTTAGCTAGCTCTCTCTGACATCACTCTAGTAAGGAATAATGGGGTCATTGTCTTTTTATGGTCAGGTGATGGCAGAAGTCCAAGTTCCCCACTCAGTCTTCTTTGACATCCAAGCAAGGGGTGATTCTCATTACTCCTGGGGTTGGAGCAGGAGTTTTGGCTCCCCACTAGGTCTACACTGATAATTTCCTACACTGGGCTAGGAAGAAAAGCTGCCTATTTGGGTGGAGTGGCAGTGACATGTGGGGACACATATCAGATATTGTATGTGACATATGAAGACAATATCAGATATTGTATATTTTTCAGACGTATTTTATTCAACAGAATGAATGTTCATTTAACAACTCAACTAAAGGCAGCTCTTATCTTGATCTAATGTCTTGTACTAACATATTTTAAATCTCTTGATATTAAAGGACATTGATAACTAACAAAAGTTTATCAATCTCTTCATATGCATGCAAAACATTTACTTGTCCCAGCACAACTGAGTTATTTGTATGCAGTGACAAAGTAGGTCTACTAGAAGTCACACTTTATATTAACATGAGTTTTAGTAAAGACAGTGACTTATTAGCTGGGCATGGTGATGCACGCCTGTAATCCCAGCTACTTAGGAGGCTGAGGCAGGAGAATTGCTCGAACCCAGGAAGTGGAGGTTGCAGTGAGCCAAGATCGTGCCATTGCACTTTAGTCTGGGCAAAAAAACAAAATTCCATTTCAAAAAAAAAAAAAAGGACAGTGACTTCAGTGACTTGAGTGTCTAGTTAATTCCTGGTCCTTATTCCTTGAAGTTGCATATTAGCTGATATTTGGCAAAATGGAAACTCACAATTGGATTTGAAATAAAAATTTGTTTTTCTCTAGTATTTGATTCCGAAGGTATGTGAGACATAAATTACTTAGATTATGCAAATTAATGTCCAACAAAAATGAAGATTTAGTCATTATGTAACCCTGTTCTTTAAATTCTTTCTTTATTTCAAATAAGGCCAACTTGATGCCTACAAATGAAAATGGCCCACATACCTGCTGGTCAGGCCAGGGTCTGACTTTCATCCTCAGAAGTACCATCCTACCCAATTAGCCAGGACAAGGGCAGGGAAACAAATTTTAAGCAAAGAATGTTCAGACTCTGTGTAAAACTAAAGTTATTCTCAGTTTCTTTATCCTTTTTGTGAAGAATCGGGACATGGCTCTCATCAGTTCTGGAGTTGAAATATAAGAATAAAACTCGGCTTTTAAACATGCGTTAGCTTTTCTTATGGCCTTTCTTAAGAATCAAAAGAACTGAATACTAAGTAGAAAAGTTAATAAGTAATTAAGAAAATGCTATTTATTTTTTTAAAAAAACATTTTATAGCTGTTATGTATGGAAAAAGCATTGCTAAATGGTAGAAAGGTATGGGTTCAAATCTCAGCTCTGCTACTTGCTGGTCAATAAATGGGCTGCACTTTGAAGTTTATCCGCGCTCCAGTTTCATCACAATGTTTGAAGGGAAGCCTGAAAACATTCTTTTAAAATCTTGGCTGGGCATGGTGGCTCACACCTGTAACCCCAGCACGTTGAGAGGCTGAGGTTGGTGGATCATGAGGTCGGGAGTTCACGACCAGCCTGGCCAATATGGTGAAACCCTGTTTGCACTAAAAATGCAAAAATTAGCCGAGTACGGTGGCACATGCCTGTAGTCCCAGTTACTCAGGAGGCTGAGGCAGGAGAATCACTTGAACCTGGGAGGTGGAGGTTGCAATGAGTCAAGATTGTGCCATTGCACTGCAGCCTGGGTGATAGAGCGAGACTCTGTCTCAAAAACAAACAAACAAACAAACAAACAAACAAAAAACCCCACTACCTAATGCTACCCCCATGTGGTTAGGAATACAGTTATTGTATTCACCTGAGTTTGCATGATAGACTAATCTGGAGCGATAAAAGAATCAGCTGTATTGGTTTCTTTCTCTTTTTCTTTTTTTTAAATTAAATCCCTAGGTAATTCTAATTATGCAGCCAGTTTAGAAAAGCACAGAGATAGATCATAAGCGCTATAAGGGCAGGGCTTTTGATTGTGCAACTTGCTGTTACATTGTTTATGCCTGGAATGTTATCTGGCTGATAGAAGAGCTCAATTAATATTTATTGAGTGGACAAATCAATAAATGAATGTGTACTTGACTTTATTAAAGAAGCAATACAAGCAACCCTCAAGTCAAACCCTGCTGTAATATTGTAGTTATCATCAATTGACTACTGACAATGTCCCAGGAGCGGATCCTAAAACTCTGGTTTAAAACCTTCCAGTGAAGTCCCATTACATTTAGCCTAAACTCTGAACTTTTTACCGTAGTGTTAAAGGTACTGCGTGATCTAGCCCGTACCGACCTTTCTACCCTCGCCCTCATCACTCTCCCTGTCTGGTCACACAGGACTCTATTTATTCCTCGACCCCTTTAAGTTAGTTCTCATCCTAAGATCTTTGTTCTTGCTGTCCCTTCTCCCTGGATGACCCTTCTCCAGAATTCCACGTGCCTGATTCCTCCTCAGTGGAGCAGCAGCTCCAAAACCATCCCTCAGATGCATCTTCCATGGCTATTTCCAGTGTGCCTCCACCTTGTCAGCCACTCTGTCCTATGACCCTGGGGCAATTTTGTCACAGTAGCTTACAATCAGAAACCACTTTTTATTTTTACTTTTATATTTTATGTCATCTCAATCCCACTAGAATTTAAGTAATGTGAAAACAGTAACCTTCTCTTTTCTTTTCGCTTTCTTTCTTTCCTTCTTTCNTTTTTTTTTTTTTCAGGGAGTGGGGAGGGTTGTAATATTTGCATTACATACTGGTGGAGCATCCCTAATCTGAAAATCCAAAAATCCAAAATGCTCCAATGAGCATGTCCTTTGAGCATTATATCAGTGCTCAAAAGGTTTCAGATTTTGGAACACTTCAAGTTTTGGATTTTTGGGTTAGGGTTACTCAGTGACCGTAACTTTTCTACTCTCTTGAGAATCTGCCCTCCTACCTTGATCTGCTGACCTCTGGCTGCTTCTGCCTCATGGTCCTCACCTCCATTACGGGCACTACCTCGTCCTAGATGACACTTCACAGTGTTGTCCATGATGACGGCCTTTTATTATGAAAAAGTTCAAACATATCCCAACTCTGCCAATTATCACTTTATGCCAAACGTATCACCCCTATATCCTCATGCAGTCCTTTTCCCAGTCATCTTAATGCAAATCCCAGTGATCATATTATTTCATTTATAAATATCTCATTTTTTCCCAAAAGTTAAGGATTCCTTTTAAAACACATCCCAATATTATATCATGCATAGAATAAAATTTAAAAAATAGTTTGTTAATACATTTTGAAAATCAAGCTGTGTTAAGATTGTTTTATTATCTTTAAAAAAAATTCTCAGTTTGTTTGAATCAGGATCAAAATAAGATTCATAAATGCAATGCAACACTTTGTATTTCTCTTAAGTAGTTTTAATCTATTAATTCCTATCTAAGTGCGTGCCTTTCTCATTCTTTTCATCTTTATACAATTTTAAACTCTCTTTATCATTACAATTTGTTTCTTAGAGAAACCAGATCATTAGTGTTGAGAGTTCTTCATAATTTGAATTTTTCTGCTACTTAACTTGTTCTCTTCCCTGTCTTTTCTTTAAATTGGAGATTGAATCTAGAGCTTTTTTTTCACAATTCAGCTTGATTTTTGGCAACAATTTCCCATGTACTTTGTTTTGTACTTTCATCAGCAAGTAAATATTGTCTGAGATGTTAGCAGCAAATGAAAATCAGTGTCTAGAATGATCCATCATCCGTCATTGCAGTCTATCACCATGGGTTGCAAAATGGCAACATTCTAATTCTACTATTTCTTCATTTGTCAGCTGAAATGCTTCCATAAAGAAACTTCTCTTCGTCAACCCTTTGGCTTCCCGAAATAAATTCTTAGAGGAAAGGAAGAATAAATCTTTGAGTCTTTTCTTTTATTATTTTCAGTTTCCAAAATAAATGAGATGGTTCTGTAACATACTTCAAAGGAGAATGAACAGGTTTTTTCTTTTAGTAACTTCATGAACTCATGGATAAAACACGTGTGAAATCTTTCAATCCATTGTGATTATTCTGATGATGCCAAATCACTATATCTATGACCAGTAGCTGTCTTTTAAATGGACTCCTTGAGCTCTTCAGATCTTTCAATGCAATCTTATTGGATATTACAGCTTCTTTGTTTTCTAGTGTGACATCATATCAGTTCATCGAGAGGGAAATTTAAGAGATCGCTGAGGTTTTCTTTTTCTTGTCTTTATTTTTTTTAAGTGGGAAACTACATTCTAGTGCTAAAGATGCTCATTGCTACTGGGTTGGCTATTATTTCTAAGTCCTTTTATTGGACAGCCAGGAGATAAAAATAAATCATCATGAGTTCATGTAGATATTTATAAATCAAATTTAGAACTATATAGTTTTTACTTAATATCATTGATTTTACATCTCTTTCTTTTATTCCAAGCATTTTTTTAACGACACTAATATAATTATTCATTTTCTTTCACATATAGTTCACATATAATGGACTGAGAATAACAACATAACTATTACCATCAAGGATATGATTATTAAAATCAATTTTAAATCTTTTGAAGTTCTTTTTGTCCTCCGGATATACTCCACTAAAGATGCTTAGTAAAGTTTTTTTTTTTTTTTGAAACAGAGTTTTGCTCTTGTCGCCCAGGCTGGAGTGCAATGGCATGATCTCGGCTCACTGCAACCTCCGCCTCCTGGGTTCAAGCAATTCTCCTGCCTCAGCCTCCCAAGTAGCTGGGATTACAGGCACCCACCACCATGCTAGGCCAATTTTTGCATTTTTAGTAGAGATGGGGTTTCACCATGTTGGCCAGGCTTGTCTCGAAATCCTGACCTCAGGTGATCCACCTGCCTCAGCCTCCTAAGGTGCTGGGATTACAGGAGTAAGCCTCTGCACCCAGCCATAATGTACTGTGTTTTAAAGTCATTTCAAATATGTTTGGTTATGTGGTTATGCAACTAATTCAGTGCGCCATTAAGGTCAATTGTTTTATTTTGCTTTTGATTTGTAGAGATTTTTTATTGTTAATTTTTAAAAATTATGCAAAATACTAATGTGTTTCAAAATCGGATCATAAGATAGATCTGACAAAGACCTATCTAAATATCCAGAGAAATTTAGCTTCTATCTTTGTCCCCTTTCCCTGTTTCTTCCTTCCCCCAGAGAACCATTTCTTTTTAAGCTTTTGCTTCATTCTCCTAATTTTTTTTATTTTAAGAAAATATAAATGTGTATGCATTCTTTACTCTCTTCTTAGATAAATGGTATACTACACATATTTTCTACATCTTGCTTTTTTTACTTAACAATATATCATTTCAAGAATATTACATAAATGGCATCATGCGACATGTAATCTTATGGGACTGGCTTTTCTCATTTAGAGTATTTCTCCAGAGATTCATCCAGGTCATTGATTGTATTAATAGTTTGTTCTTTTTTATTGCTAAGTAGTATTCCATGGTACATGTGGATGTACCACAGTTAATTTAACCACTCACCTGTTTAAGGGTATCTGTATTATTCTAGTTTTGGGTGATTACAAACAAAACTACTATACATTTATGTATAGGTTTGTGTGAACAGAAGTCTTTGTTTCTCTGGGATAAATGCCTACAAGTATAATTGTTGATAGCTATGTGTTTAATTTTTAAAGAAAACTTCCAAACTGTTTTCCAGAATGGTTGTAGCACTTTACATTCTCACCAGCAATATATGCACTATCCAATTTTTCTGCATTCTTGCCAGCATTTAATATTGCCATTATTTTCTATTTAAGACATTCTGATAAGTGTAGTGATATCATAGTTTTAATTTGCGTTTCCCTAATGACTAATGAAGCCAAATATCTTTTATGTGCTTATTTGCTATCTGTACACCCTCTTTGATGAAATGTCTTTTTATGTGTTTTTTCTTTTTCTTTTCTTTTCTTTCTTTTTTTTTTTTTTGAGACCAAGTCTTGCTCTGTCACCCAGGCTGGAGTGCAGTGGCACGATCTCGGTTCACTGCAACCTCCACCTCCTAGGTTCAAGTGATTCTCCTGCCTCAGCCTCCCAAGTAGCTGGGACCACAGGCTCATGCAACCATACCCAGCTAATTTTTTGTATTTTTAGTACAGACAGGGTTTCACCATGTTAGCCAGGATGGTCTCGATCTCCTGACCTCAGGATCCACCCACCTCAGCCTCCCAAAGTTCTGGGATTACAGGCGTAAGCCACTGTGCCTGACCTTTTTTCATTTTTAAAACTAAAAGAT
>NW_016826689.1:1288899-1314532 GCF_001698545.2 Rhinopithecus bieti
CCTTCCTTCCTTCCTTCCTTCCTTCCTTCCTTCCTTCCTTCCTTCCTTCCTTCCTTTCCTCCCTCCCTCCCTCCTTCCCTCCCTCTGATGGAGTCTCACTCTGTCCCCCAGGCTGGAGTGCAGTGGCGCAATCTCCGCTCACTGAAAGCTCTGCCTCCGGGGTTCATGCCATTCTCCTGCCTCAGCCTCCTGAGTAGCTGGGACTACAGGCGCCCACCACCACGCCCAGCCAATTTTTTAAAATTTTTAGTAGAGACAGGTTTCACCATATTAGCCAGGATGGTCTCGATCTCCTGACCTCGTGATCCACCCACCTTGGCCTCCCAAAGTGCTGGGATAACAGGCGTGAGCCGCAGCGCCTGGCCATCTTTTTCTTTATTATTTGTCATGCAGTGCATCCAGTACTCGGGATAATGGCCAATACTAACAGAAACTTATTGATGAATGCATACAAGGATAAAAGAAAGGCATATTTGCCATTTATTATTCGTTTACCCTTAGGAAAGTCACGTATCTCCTGGAGTAATAGGTATAATCTGCCTACCACATTGTCTGGCACATAACACATGGTCAGATGATGTTGGTTTCCCTTTATTGTCCTGTTTCTACCTGATCTTAAAGGAAAATGCTTCAAAGCATATGGCATAAGATAATCAAAAAACAGCAGTTTAACATAGGTTTCCATTTCTCTTGTGTAAATACATAGGAGTGGAATTGCTGGGTAAAGTTACCTGTGTTTAAATTTCTAAGAAATTGTCAAATAGTTCTCTCAGATGACGGTGTCGTCGTACACTCTCTTCAGCCATGGATAGGGTTCCATTGGCTTGATATTCTCACCAGGATTGGCAGTGTCCATCTTTTTAATTTTAGTCATTTCACTGAGTATAAAATATGGCCAGGTGCAGTGGTTCATGCCTGTTATACCATACTCTGGGAAGCAGAGGTGGGCGGATGACCTGAGGCCATGATTTTGAGACCAGTCTGACCAACATAACGAAACCCCATCTCTACTAAAAATACAAAAGTTAGCCGGGTGTGGTGGTGGGTGCCTGTAATCCCAGCTACTGGGGAAGCTGAGGCAGGAGGATCACTTGAACCCGGGAGGCAGAGGTTGCAGTGAGCCTAGATCATGCCATTGCATTCCAGTCTGGACAATAGAGCAAGATTCCACCTCAAAAATAAACAAATAAATAAATAAATAAATAAGTAAAATTATTTAAGACTAATGACATTGAGCATTTTTCATATGCTTATTGCTATTCATTAGATCTGCTCTTGTGAAGTATCTTTTCAAATCTTTTGTCATTTTTCAAATTAACATGTGTTCTTAGTGTTGATTTTTTGATTGATTGATTTATTTTCTATACAATTACTTTGTCAAATGTATTTGCCAATACATTTCACTGCTTACACTACACTGACAATGACTTTTCATGTTCTTAATGATGTGTTTTGATGAGTTCTTCATTTTCATGATGTCTAATTTGCCAACTTTTATGTTTAGTGCTTTTTATGTTAAGAATATAGGAAAATATGTTAAGAATATAAGACGTCTTTGCCTACCCCAAGGTTGTGAACATATTTTCCTATATTCTCTTTCTTTTGGAAGCTTTTTGGTTTTAGTTTCTACATTTTGTCTTATGACTTATTGCAGATTAATTTTTTGCATGTGATTTTATTAGGAGTTTCAAGCCTTCTCTTTCATACATTTATCAAGTTGCTTATTCAAATTTTTATAAAAATGTTATTACAGCTTTCTTTGTAATAGTATAAAAAGGAAACCGCCTTAATATCCATCAACAGGAAAATGGATGAACACATTGTATGGGCTGGAAGCTATGGCTCCCGCCTGTAATTCCAGCACTTTGGGAGACCAAGGCGGGAGGATCACTCGAGCCCAGAAGTTCCAGACCAGCGTGCGCAACATATGAAGACCCGTCTCTACAAAAAAATGAGGTGGAAGAATCCCTTGAGCCCGGGAGTTCAAGGCTGAAATAAGCCATGATCGTGCCACTGATAGAAGTATCCTGTGTTTTGATTGGGGTATGAAAACACAGGTATAACATTTATCAAAACTCATCAGATTATACAATTAAGAGCTGTGCATTTCATTGTGTGTAAATTTTATCTCAAAAATATCTAGCAGCTGATAGTGACAGAGAGATGATAAGCACAGTCTGGACCATTACATGTAAGGGAAAAGTTCTCTAAATATTTAAATAACCCAAGTTCATCCCATAATGATGAACTTAAGAAATCAAGAAATGGTTAATTCTTTCTCAGAATCTTCTTTGAATAATTCAGGACATCTTCTTCAAAATATTATACATGTAAAACTAATATTAAAGAAGTTTTTATATTTAAAGCAGCATACTTAGAACCATTTACATATAAGAAACCTCTAGTAACTGACAATGTGTGATATGTTTATATAAATACATAAATTCACAAAACAAATGTGCATATGTATGTGTCTGCCTCAGGGTCATAGAACAAAGTCACAGAAAACTATATAATTGCACTGTAAAAGACTGATGTGTTTTCTTGGGCTTCATAGTCCTTTTTTTTTTTTCTAATTACATCAAAATATACACCCAAAACCCCAGCAAGAGTTGCACATTGATAACGGAATACTTGTGAGCATAAATTTATAACTGCTTTGGGATTTTTCTGAATAGTCCTTTTGAGTTTCTCAGGCTCTGACAGAGGAAGGGTACAATCAGCCAGCCCTACTTCTGCCCTAGACCAGTCAGCAGAATCCTAAGCAACTCTGTTTTATGCTCCCTGATTCTTTCTGCACCTTGCTATTAAAGCTCAGACCGGCCGGGCGCAGTGGCTCAAGCCTGTAATCCCAGCACTTTGGGAGGCTCAGACGGGCGGATCACGAGGTCAGGAGATCGAGACCATCCTGGCTAACCCGGTGAAACCCCGTCTCTACTAAAAAATACAAAAAACTAGCCGGGCGAGGTGGCGGGCGCCTGTAGTCCCAGCTACTCGGGAGGCTGAGGCAGGAGAATGGCATAAACCCGGGAGGCGGAGCTTGCAGTGAGCTGAGATCCGGCCAGTGCACTCCAGCCTGGGTGACAGAGCGAGACTCCATCTCAAAAAAATAAATAAATAAATAAAAGAAAAGAAAAAAGCTCAGACCTGCTTATGTACTTATTACCCATGACAGTCTTGCATTTCTATCAGCATTCACTGGGGCTACCAGGAGGTGAAACAGTACATAGTTTCCAGAGAACCTGTCAAACCACCTTCTTCTGGGTCATGAATAAGATTCAGAGTACTGGCATACTCCCCAATGTTTTATGGGAAGTGAGTTACCGCACTACGGACAGAATTTGGCAAGCCTACTGTGGTATTGGGTTACACTTATTTACTCTTCTGTTTCTGTGTAAGAAGTTTCCATTTGTGTAGCTCTGCTGGGTTTGCCCAACCATCACTGTCCCTCATGAGGAGTGCCTTTCCTTTTTCTATTTCAATAGGTGTTTGGGAAACAGGTGGTGTTCTGTTACATGAATAAATTCTCTAGTAGCGATTTCCGAGATTTTGGTGCACTCCTCACCCAAGCAGTGTACACTCTACCCATTGTGTAGTCTTTTATCCCTCACCCCCTTCCCACCCTTTTCCCTGAGTTCCTAAAGTCCATTGTATCATTCTTACGCCTTTGCATCCTCATAAGCTTAGCTCCCACTTATAAGTGAGAACGTATGATGCTTGGTTTTCCATTTCTGAGGTCACTTAGAATAATGGTCTCCAATTCAATCCAGGTTACTGTGAATGCCATTGTTTTGTTCCTTTTATGGCTGTGTAGTTATTCCACGGTCGGTCGGTCGGTCTGTCTATCTATCTATCTATCTATCTATCTATCTATCTATCTATCTATCTACCTATCTATCTATTGACCATATAGATCTATCTATCTGTAGATCTCTCTCTCTCTCACTCACACACACACACATTTTCTGTATGCACTCATTGATTGATGGGCATTGGGGCTGATGAGCAGTGCCTTTCCTGATAGGTGAGCTGGAAGAATGAAATGGACAAATTCAAATCCTTCTCATCATTTCGTAGCCATGTCACAAGCACAGCTGACCTGAATCTCTCACGGTGGAGTGGCCTGCGGTTTTGGGGAACTTTTTAATTCAGGAGAATTTTAACAAGCCGATTTGCCCAAGGACTTAAGTCATAATTTTTATCTGATGTTTTTGCTGCTCTTTCAACTGGATCTGTAATCAAGTGGAATGGAGAAGTTTGCCACTTTCAAAACGGAACCCTCTTGTCTGGGAGCTGTGAACTGCCACTTTCAATCTTGTCTCTCTTACTTTATAAACATGTGCATCTTCGTGGCTGATTAATACCTATGAGGAAGCCATCAAATGCTAGAAGGAACATAGACAAATATCACTCCCAAATTGATGCCAGAATATTTGAAGTATCAAGAAAGAGCTAAACATAAAGATCCCCAGGAGTACAGAGTAAGGAAACATCACCTTTATGACTATGGATGTGGCCCCTCATAGGCTGAATATCAACTTCAAATGGTCAAAAAAATAATTTTTAATCTTGATCTCGGAGATGCATCCAGCAAAATAAAGGGTTACCTTAGAAATGTGTCTAGAAATATGCAGATAATAAGTGAGCATCTGTAGGTTCCGAAGAAAGTTTCACGCACTCCAAGACATTCTCCCGTTAGGCCCTCTATGGGTCAATTCATTGGATTAAGCCACTGAAAGGCCATTACCTTTACCAAAAACAGCAGCCCAGTTGACCACATAGTGGATTACCTTGGATTGTCTACTCCTGGCCTGGTAGAAAATAAAGTATGAGGGCATGTATGCTGGACAGTCAGGACTATAGAGAAGACTTAGAATACTCTTCACTGGAAATGTTCTCCCAGGGGCTGAGTGACCACCTGCCAAAGGTACTGGGGAGGACACAACTGTCCTTGGTAGAAAGCTGATAAGAGTAAGTATTCTGAAGATCCTTTCCACTCTGAAAATTCTACGATTATTTGATATGATGGTGCATGTAAGAGCCCTTACTTGATGTAATTGGGTGTTTAGACTTTCTGTAAATTTTTGTTTTGTTTTGTTTTGTTTTTTGAGACAGGGGGTCTTGCCATGTTATCTAGGCTGATCTAAAACTCCTGGGCTCAGGCAATCTTCCCACTTCAACCACTCAAATACTGGGAAAACAGGCATAAGTCACAGTGCTCGGCCACCTATAGAATTGTTGGTGCTCATTTACATCCCTGTCCAGAATCAATCTTGATTCAAAGGACAACCCAACAAAAATAGAAATCAGCCCTGCACACTTACATTGTTCTAAATTACAGAATCCCTACTCCATTCCCAGGATGTTCTTCTAGAATTCTGATTCACTTCTCCTGAATATTTCATACAGAATTGTTTTAATCTCTGTTTCCCTGATTAGAGATCCTACATTCTATTTAATTACTTTAATAAGCTCTTCATTGTATAATGACATAGTTCAGAAAAAGCAAATATTTAAGGAAAAATATAATAAAAAATCCGATGCATGCATCCACATAGCTTAGCAAATAGAAAAATATAGTGAAGCGTCACATTTCTTCTCCCCTGAATATACTTCCTCTTTCTTCACCCACCCACGGCCACCCACTCCAGTGTTAACTACAACCAAAATCTACTCCAAAAGTCCCTTTTCTTTTCTGTGCCATACAGCTATACTATATTTACCAGCTTCCCTTGCATGTAAATGAATCCTGGCCAACAGAATGTGAACAAAATGAGGTACATAACTTCTTGATCTCACCCAGAAAAACCTCCTGAGTAATCTTCCAAGCTTTTTCCTTACTTGGCTGCATAAAGAAGGTCTTGAAGTTCTCAAGGAGGGGGAAATACAAAGGACAATACTGGGTCCCTGAATGACTATATGGAGCAGCTTCTCACCACTAAGTTCACTGGACTGTGACCTAAGTGAGAGAAAAATTTGTATTGAGTTAGCCTACTCTGACTCATATGATGATGATTGTTTCCATGTAGTTCTTTAGACTTACCACATAAAAAGGAAACCCTAATCAATACATAATTTGCTTATTTTCCAACTTAATATAAGTGGTACCAAATTGCATGTGTTCTTCAGCATCTTTTCATTTCTCATTGCTTATGAGATCCGTCTATGGTAGTACGTGTTGTTCTCTCTAGTTGAGAATTTCACTGCTGTAGAGTTCTCCATTGTATGATAATTATGCAGTTTGTGTATTTATTTATTGATTACTGTTTAAATTGTTTTATTGCTAGCATAAACAGTACTGTTATGAACAGTCTAAAAGAATACATACCCGGTGTGGGCCGGGCGTGGTGGCTCATGACTGTAATTTCAGCACTTTGGGAGGCCAAGGCAGGTGGACCACGAAGTCCAGAGATCAAGACCCTCCTGGCCAACATGGTGAAACCCTGTCTTTACTAAAAATACAAAAATTAGCTGGGCGTGGTGGCACGTGCCTGTAGTCCCAGCAACTCGGGAGGCTGAGGCAGGAGAATCGCTTGAACCCAGGAGGCAGAGGTTGCAGTGAACCAAGATTGTGCCACTGCACTCCAGCCTGGCAACGCAGTGACACTCCATCTCAAAAAAAAAAAAAAAAAAAAAAAAAAAAAAAAAAAGAAAGAAAAAAAGAAAAAATACATACCTGGTGTGTGTGTGTGTACCCAATGAACCTAGTGAATTGGTTTTTGCTTCATGAAACTATCTCAAAAAATTAATGACTTAACACAACCACCATTTATATAGCTCACAATTCTGTAGGTTGGCACTTTGGCTTGAGCTCAAGCTCTGCTGGTTTGAGCTGGGCTTTTCATGCATCTGTGTTTCCTGCCAGGGAATCTGGGGGCTGGCTGGTCTAAGATGGCTAAGCTGGGATGGTTCATCTCTGTTCTACATGGTCTCTCATCTGCCAGCAACTTGGCACAGGGCTTACATGCAGGGTGGTGGGGTTCCAAGACCAGTAAGAGCACAAACTATAAGGTCTTTTGAGGCCTAAGCTCAGAGCTGACACAACAACACTTCTACTTTACTTTCCTGGACAAAAATTATGAGAGTGACCCAGATTCACAGAATGGGAAAATAAACTACACCCATTAATGGGAGAATCTTGAAAGCATTGCACTGATTTTTTGCAATATATCACATCCAAGATGCAATTTTTGGGTTGTATAGTATGCATATGTTCAATATTACTGTATTTTTTAGAGTCAAAAATATTTTTCAAAAGTGTTGCATACATTCTTGCAAAAAAGCAGTGTTGAATACTGGTTAAGAGCAAGGACTCTGGAGGCCTACAGCCTTGCTGGAATCACAGCAGTGCCATCTATGACTGTCACTTTCTTTTTCTTTTTGGCTATTCTTTTTTAAAGCAATTTCAATAGTTTTGCAGGGACAGGTGGTTTTTTGTTATATGGATAAGTTACTTAGTGGTGATTACTGAGATTTTGTTGTACCCATCACCTGAGCAGTGTATGCTCTACCCAATGTGTAGTCTTTTATCCCTCACCCCACCCTCCTCCCTTCCTCCCATATATCCAAAGTCCATTATATCATTCTTATGCCCATGTGTTCTCATAGCCTAACTCCTACTTATGAGTGAGAACATATGATATTTGGCTTTCCATTACTGAGTTACTCTACTTAAAATAATGGCTTCCAACTCCATCCAGGTTGCTGCGAATGCCATTATTTCATTCCTTTTTATGACTGAGTAGTATTTCATGGTGTATATATACCACAATTTCTTTATCCACTCATTGGTCAATGAGCATTTAGGCTGGTTCCATATTTTTGCAACTGAGAATTGTGCTGCTATAAACATGCATGTGCAAGTGTCTTTTTCATATAAGGATTTCTTTTCCTCAGGGTAGATATCCAGTAGTGGGATTGCTGGACCAATTTGTAGTTCTACTTTTAGTTCTGTAAGGAATCTCCATACTGTTTTCCATAGTGGTTGTACTAGATTACATTTCCACCTGCAATGTAAAAGTGTTCCATTTCCACCACACGTACACCAACATCTATTCTTTTTTGATTTTTATGTCCATTCTTGCAGGAGTAAGGTGGTATCTTGTTGAGGTTTTAATTTGCATTTCTCTAATAATTAATGATGTTGAGCATGTTTTCACATTTTCTTGGCCATTTGTATATCTTTTGAGAATTGTCCGTTCATGTCCTGTGCTCACTTTTGATGGGATTATTTGTGGGTTTTTTTTTTTCACTGATTTGTTTGAGTTCCTTGTAGATTCCAAATATTAGTCCTTCGTCAGATGCATAGTTTGGTGAATATTTTTTCCCATTCTTTGAGTTGTCTGTTTACTCTGTTGATTATTTCTTTTGCTTTTTAGTTTAATTAGGTCTCATCTGTTTATTTTTTGTTGTTGTTGCATTTGCTTTAGGCTTCTTGGTCATGAACCCTTTGTCTAAGTCAACATCTAGAAGAGTTTTACCAATTTTGTCTTCTAGGATTTTTATGGTTTCAGGTCTTAGATTTTAGTCTTTGATTTACCTTGAGTTGATTTTTGTATAAGGTGAGAGATGTAATTCAGTTTCATTCTTCTGTATATGGCTTGCCAGTTATTCCAGCACCATTTGTTGAATAGCGTGTACTTTCCCGACTTTATGTTTTTGTTTGCTTTGTGAAAGGTCAGTTGGCTGTAAGTATTTGACTTTGTTTCTGGGTTCTCTATTCTTTTCCATTTGATCTATATGCCTATTTTTATACCAGAAACATGACATTTTGGTAACTGTAGCCTTGTAGTATAGTTTGTGGTCAGGTAATGTGATGCTTCCATGTTTGTTCTTTTTGCTTAGTCTTGCTTTGGCTATGCAAGGTCTTTTTTGGTTCAATATAAATTTTAGGATTGTTTTTTCTAGTTCAGTGAAAAATGATCATGGTTCTTTGATGGGAATTGCATTGAATCTGTAGATTGCTTTTGGCAGTGTAGCCATTTTCATTATATTGATTTTTCCTATCCATGAGCATGGGATGTTTCCACTTGTTTGTGTTGTCAGTTATTTATTTCAGCAGTGTTTTGCAGTTTTCCTTATAGAGATCTTCACCTCCCTGGTTAGCTGGATTCCTAGGTATTTTGCTCTTTTTTGTGGCAACTGTAAATGGGATCACCTTTGTGATCTGGCTCTTGGTTTGGCTGTTGTTGGTGAATAGGAATGCTAGTGATTTTTTTTTCCCATTGATTTTGTATCCTGCAACTTTTCTAGGAGCTTTTCAGATTAGTTTTTAGGGTTTTCCAGGTATGCAATCATATTCATGGTGAGCAGTGACAGTTTCACTTCCTCTTTACTGATTCGGATGCCCTTTATTTCTTTCTCTTGTCTGATTGCTCTGGCTAGGATTTCCAGCACTATTTTGAATAGAAGTGGTGAAAGTGGTCATCCTTGTCTTGTTCTCATTCTCAGGGGGAATGCTTTCAAGTTTTCCTCATTTAGTATAATGTCAGCTGTGGGTTTGTCATACATGACTTTTATTACCTTGAGGTATATCCATTCTATACCAATTTTGCTGAAGGTTTTAATCATAACGGGATGCTGGATTTTGTCAAATACTTTTTTGCATCTATTGAGATGATCACATGTTTTTGTTTTTAATTCTGTTTATGTGATATATCACATTTATTGAGTTATACATGTTAAATTATCTCAGCATTCCTGATATGAAACTCACTTGATTATGGGGTATAGTCTTTTTAATATGCTTTTGATGTTGGTTAGCTGGTATTTTGTTGAGGATTTTTACATCTATGGGTTCATCAGGGATATTGATCTGTAGTTTTACTGTTTTTTTTTTTCTTTGTCATGTTCCTTCCTGGTTTTGGAATTAAGGTGATACTGGCTTCATAGAATGATTTAGGAAGGAGTCCCCCTTTCTCTATCTTTTGGAATCATTTCAGTAAGATTGGCACTAATTCTTCCTTGAATGTCTGAGTGCACTCAGCTATGAATCCATCTGGTCCTGGACTTTTTTTTTGTTGTCAGTTTTTTTTAAAATTATAATTTCAATCTCACTGCTTGTTATTGGTCTCTTTAGAGTTTCTGTTTCCTCCTGATTTAATCTGGGAGGGTTGTATATTTTCAGAAATATATTCATTTCTTCCAGATTTTCTAGTTTGTTTTCATAAAGGTGTTCATAGTAGCCTTGAATTATCTTTTGTATTTCTGTGGTATTTGTTGTAATATCGCCTTTTTCTTTCCTTCTTTCCTTCCTTCCTTCCTTCCTTCTTTCCCTCTTTCCCTCTTTCCCTCTCTCTTTCTTTCCTTCTTTCCTTCCTTCTTTCCTTCCTTCCTTCTTTCCCTCTTTCCCTCTTTCTTTCTTTCTTTCTTTCTTTCTTTCTTTCTTTCTTTCTTTCTTTCTTTCTTTCTTTCTTTCTTTCTTTCTCTCTCTCTCTCTCTCTCTCTCTCTCTCTCTCTCTCTCTCTCTCTCTTTCTTTTTTTGACGGAGTCTTGCTCTGTCACCCAGGCTGGAGTGCAGTGGCACCATCTTGGCTCACTGTAAGCTCCACCTCCCGGGTTCACACCATTCTTCTGCCTCAGCCTCCTGAGTAGCTGGGACTACAGGCGCCCGCCACCTCGCCCGGCTAAATTTTTGTATTTTAGTAGAGACGGGGTTTCACCATTGTTAGCCAGGATGGTCTCGATCTCCTGACCTCGTGATCCACCCGCCTCGGCCTCCCAAAGTGCTGGGATTACAGGTGTGAGCCACTATGCCCCGGCCGTCTCCCATTTCATTTCTAATTGAGCTTATTTGGATCTTTTCTCTTCTTGTTTAATCTCACTAATGGTCTATCAATTTTGTTCACCTTTCGAAGAATCAGCTTTTTGTTTCATTTACTTTTGTACTTTTTTTTTCATTTATATTTACTTCTGCTCTGATCCTTGTTATGTCTTTTCTTCTGCTGGGTTTGGACTTGGTTTGTTCTGGTTCCTCTAGTTCCTTGAGGTGTGACCTTAGATTGTCCATTTGCATTCTTTCAGACTTTGTGATGTAGACCTTTGAGCTTTCTTCTTAGCATCACTTTTGCTGTATCCCAGAGGTTTTGATAACTTGTGTCATTATTATTATTCAGCTCACAGAATTTTTTACATTTCTGTCTTCATTTCATTGTTGACCCAAACGTCATTCACGAGCAGATGATTTAATTTCCATGTGTTTGTATAGTTTTGGGGGTTCCTTTTGGAGTTAATTTCCAGTTTTATTTCACTGTGATCTGAGAGGATACTTGATATAATTTTGATTTTCTTAAATTTATTGACACGTCTTTTGTAAACTATCATATGGTCTATCTTGGAGAATGTTCCATCTGCTGAAGAAAAGAATGTATATTCTTTAGTTGTTGGGTAGAATGTATTGTAAATATCTGTTAAGTCCATTTGTTCTAGGATATAGTTTAAGTCCATTGTTTCTTTGTTGACTTTCTGTCTTGATGACCTGTCTAGTACTGTCAGTGGAGTATTGAAGTCTCCCACTATTATTGTGTTGCTGTCTATCTCATTTCTTAATTGTTTTGTAAATTTGGGAGCTCCAGTATTAGGAGCATATATATTTAGGATTGTGATATTTTCCTGTTGGACTATTCCTTTTATCACTATATAATGTCCCTCTTTGTCTTTTTTTACTGTTGTCGCTGTGAAGTCTGTTTTGAAGACAAAAAAAAAAATCCAAACAACTCCATTAAAAAGTGGGCAAAGGCCGTAAACAGACACTTCTCAAAAGAAGACATACATGTGGCCAACAATCATATGAATAAAAGTTCAACATCACTGATCATTAGAGAAATGCAAATCAAAACCACCATGAGAAGCCATCTCACACCAGTCAGAATGACTGTTATTAAAAAGTAAAAAATAACAGATACTGGTGAGGTTGTGGAGAAAAAGAAATACTTATACACCATTGGTGGGAGCATAAATTAGGTCAAGTATTGTGGAAGACAGCATGGTGATTCCTTAAAGACCTAAAGACAGAAATACTGTTTAACCCAACAATCCAGTTACTGGCTTAAATGGTATTTATATTACCCAAAGGAATATAAATTGTTCTATTATAAAGACACATGCACACATATGCATTATTGACAATAGCAAAGACATGGAATCAACCTAAATGCTCATTAATGATTGACTAGATAAAGTTGTACATATACATCATGGAATATTATGCAGCCATAAAAATTAATGAGAATATGTTTTTTGCAGAGACATGAATGGAGCATGAGGCCATTATCCTTAGCAAACTGATGCAGGAATGGAAAACCAAATATGGCATGTTCTCACTTGTAAGTGGGCTAAATGATGAGAACACAGGAACACATAGAGAGGAACAACAGACACTGGGAACTATCAGAGGGTGGAAGGTGGGAAGAGTGAGAGGATCAGAAAAAATAACTAATGGATATTAGCCTTAATACCTGAGTGATAAAATAATCTGTATAACAAATCCCCCATGACACTCATTTACCTATGTAACAAACCTGCATGTCCTGCGCATGAACTTAAAATAAAAGTTAAAAAAAAAGTCTGTTTCATCTGATATAAGAATAGCTACTCCTGCTCACTTTTGGTTTTCATTTGCAGGGAATATCTGCTTCCACCCCTTTACCTTCAGTTTATGTGAGTCCTTCTGCATTCGGTGAGTGTCTTGAAGACAGCAGATACTTGGTTGGTGGATTTTCACCCATTCTGCCATTCCGTATCTTTAAGTGGAGCATTTAGGCCATTTACATTCAATGTTAGTATTGAGATGTGAGGTACTATTCTATTCATCATGTTAGTTGTTACCTTAATACCTTATTGTTATTGTTGTTTTCCATTGTGTTATTGTTTTATATGCCCTGTGAGATTTATGCTTTAAGAAGGTTCTGTTTTGGTGTATTTTGAGCTTTGGTTTCAAGATTTAGAACTCCTTTTAGCATTTCTTGTAGTGCTGGCTTAGTAGTGATGAATTCTCTCAGCATTTGTTTGTCTGAAAAATGCTCTATCTGTCCTTTATTTATGAAGCTTAGCTTTGCCGGATACAAAATGTTTGGCTGACATTTATTTTGTTTCAGGAGGCTGAAGATGGGACCTAAATCCTTTCTGTCTTGTAAGGTTTCTGCTGAGAGGTTTGCCTTTAATCTGATAGGTTTTTCTTTATAGGTTATCTGATACTTTTGTCTACAGCTCTTAAGATTCTTTCCTTCAACTTGACTTTGGATAACCTGATGACCATGTGCCTAGGTGATTAACTTTTTATGATGAATTTCCCAGGTGTTCTTTGAGCTTCTTGTATTTGGATATCTAGATGTCTAGCAAGGCCAGGGAAGTTTTCCTCAATAATTCCCTCAAATGAATTTTTCAAACTTTTAGATTTTTCTTCTTCCTCAGGAACACCAATTATTCTTAGGTTTGGCCATTTAACATAATTCCAAATTTCCTGAAGACTTTGTTCACTTTTTAAAAATTCCTTTTTTCTTTGTCTTTGTCTGATTGGGTTAATTTTAATTTGAAAGACTTATCTTTGAGCTCCGAAATTCTTTCTTCTGCTGCTTCTAGTCTAGTGTTGAAATTTTCCAGTGCATTTTGTGTTTCTTTAAGTGTGCCTTTCATTTCCAGAAATTGTGATTGTTTTTTC
The DNA here is from genome assembly GCF_001698545.2 of Rhinopithecus bieti. Taxonomy (NCBI): domain Eukaryota; kingdom Metazoa; phylum Chordata; class Mammalia; order Primates; family Cercopithecidae; genus Rhinopithecus; species Rhinopithecus bieti. The sequence goes on from NW_016826689.1 coordinate 1,302,557, forward strand.
CTTATGATATCTATTTTTCTGGAGAATGTTTTTGTCCATATCCTGTATTTTTTAAAAATTTCTTTAAATTGGCTTTTACCTTTCTCTGATATCTCCATGAGTAGCTTAATAATTAACCTACTGAATTCTTTATCCAGCAATTCAGAGATTTCTTATTGGTTTGGATCCATTGCTGGGAAGCTGGTACGATTTTTGAGGGGTGTTATGAGAACCCTGTTTCATCATATTACCAGTATTACTTTTCTGGTTCCTTCTTACTTGGGTAGACTAATTTAGTGGAGAGGTCTGGAACTCAAGGCCTGCTGTTCAGATTCTCTTGTCCCATGGGGTGATCCCTTGATATGATGCTCTTCCTGTTCCTGTAGGAACGGGCTTCCTGAGAGCTAGACTGCAGTGATTGTTATTGCCTTTCTGGATCTAGCCACCCAGCGGGGATACCAGGCTCCATGATGGCGCTGGAGGATATCTGCAAAGAGTCCTGTTATGTGACCCATCTTCAGGTTTCCCAGCCATGGATACCAGCACCTGCTCTGGTAGATATGGCAGGGAAATGAAGTAGATTCTGTGAGAATCCTTGGTTGTAGATATGTTTAGTGTGCTGGCTTTCTCTAATACTGGTTATGCTAGCAGTGAAGTTGTCACATGGACACCCTCAGGACCTCTGGTCAGCCAGGATTTTGCAGGCAGTTGAATTAGGTGTTGTCTTATCCTTCGTGGGATAGGAGTTATTCTGTCATGAGTTGCTGTAATGATCCGAGTTGGTTGGCCTCCAGCCAGGAGGTAGCACTTTCAAGCGAGCACCAGCTGTTGTAGTAGTAGGGGGCTCTAAGCTTGCCCTAAGATAGCCAGGGTAAGTATTTTGATTTCTCAGGTTGTAGGCAGGGATATAGAGCTCTAAGAGTTTTTTGTTTTGTGTTCAGCTACCAGGGTGAGTAGGGGAACACTATCAGGGGACGGAGGGTTAGGAGGGTCTGGTCTCAGAGTCTCCTGGGGTGGGGCTTGCTGCAGCCACTGTGGGGGATGGGAGAGTGGTTCTCAGGCCAATGGGGTTATGTTCCAGAGGTTGGCTGCCTCTGCTGTGTTATATAGTTTACCAGCAAAGTAGGGGATAACCAGCAATTAGAGGGCTTACTCAGCTCCCAAGCAGTTGGTGAGGCTGGTATTGCTCCCATAGTATCCCGCTAAAACCTTGCCCCAGGCTGTGACCTACCCTGCTAAGAAAGCAAGTACAGCTTTTGGACCTTGCCCCTTCCTGTCTGCCCACTCCATCCGTGTCAGCTCCTGCACTCCTGTGCTCGCATACTGGCTTGCACATATTCACAGCAGCTCCTTCTAGTCTCCTATACTCCACTCAAGAAAAGTTGTGCCCAGTCAAAACCACTACCAATTTCTGTTGGGAACTTCCTTTGCTCCATAGTACCTCCCCAGTTTTGCTGGCTGCCTTTCCCAAGGGCCCCTGTGAGATATAGGCAGGGTTGGCTTCCCTGGGCTTGAGCTGGAGACTGGGAGTGTAATCAAGGCACTCCCTGCTTCTACTTGTACCTATATATTTCTTGTGACTCCCTAACCCATTTCATCTCCAGGTATGGTTAAATCTTTCTTCCATGATTTGCATTTTCAGACTCTCCAGTGGGGATGTGTGTTCAGAGGCAGGTTTTCTCCCCCGTCACAATTTGGGAACTCATTTTTTTCACCTGTTTTTCAGAATTTGCAGCAGCATGCCGCTTCTTTCAAAGGATCTGTGAATTCTTTCAGTTTTCTTGGTATGTTCTTTTGGTGGCTCGTGGAGCAAAAATCACAGTGCTAGTCTCCATACACTGTTCTGTCCATTCATGTGGTAGCTACACGTTAGCCCTGTCTCCTGCCATTTTCCCCAACTGTCACTTTCAACAATTTTTTTTTTTTTCTAACATCTTTACTTCTTAGTTTTCCAATCCGTGAAGGATCTTGGTTGCAAGACTCTGTCCAACTTAGGCATACAAGAGCTTTATTGGGAGGCTACTGATTAGCTCTCATAATCAATTGGAAGTCTGCAGAACAAGGCTTGGGATGTGGGCAGAAACGAAAGTAGGAGGTGTGTACATTTGGCAGTAAGGAAAGAACACAGCCAAGTTCAGCTCTTATGAGAAGAAAACTCCCCAGTCAATGATCAATACTATGGAGTCTAGAATTTCGCATGATTGCACCTCTTGAAGTAGCCTCTCCAGAAACAAACTGTAATTAGGTCACTTCTCTAAACTTCTGTCTTACGCTACTTGATAGCCACCCCCACTTCCCACCCTGAATTCCCTGTTTTGTTGTGGATAGTCATACACAATTCTGAATTTAGTTTATCAGAAATCTGTGTAAGTTCTGTCTTTCAGGTTTTAATTGACATTGTCCCCTCTTTGTACACCTTTTCCCAGAAAAACTTGGTTGCACTGGGTCTCTTTCTATCAGATAAAGAGTCAGAGTAGAAAGGATACCTAGAAAGAAACCTAACCCACAAGCAAGTTTATGGCCAGAAAGGAAAAGCTATATGCCAATGGACAGATAGCTTGCTAGTAGCAGAGCTGGAGACAAAATAGAAATAGAAAAAAAAAATAGATAAAAAAGAGTGAAAACACCAAAGACTAACTAGATTTTCCTATTTCCAGTTTGCCAGATGGCCATCCTGGAATATCATGTTTGTATGCATATGTGTGTGCATATATGTGTGTGTGTGTGTGTGTGTGTGTGTTCTGTGGATTGACAAGGTTGCCTTATTTTTGTAAGAGAAGTTGTTAAATTATTATATATAATGCATGATGGTAGTTGGAGACCAGTTTGGAAAGTCAATGCATCCAAGAAGTGCTTGCTGAGGGTCAGTTAATGTGCCAAGTGCTAGGAACCCAGAGCTTTGCAGGAGTTCGTCCAGCTAAGTGAGGATGCAGTGGGGTATTAAAGGAAATCCTAATCTGGGGTGGAGTTAATGGGAGAGAGTGAAATAAATAAATATGCTCAATCAGTGCAAAAAGTAGCATAAAGGACTAATAAGAACTGATTGTTGAGTTTTTTTAGACTGTAAGACCATTGATAATACCTAACAGATCATAACAATTGCAAAAGATATTCCCTTTATTACATTGTATAACAGGGACTCATTTGCATGTGAATATCTGTATCAAATAGCAGTCTGAAATGAGGACAAGCTGTATGTGCAAGCATTAGGCAAAATTCACCCCAGAATGACCCAAATTCATTTAGGTAGTTGCTTTTACTCTCCATATATGCCTCTTACTAAGGCTGGAAAACATGGATGTTTACCCCAGGCAGATGCAAAGGTCATCCTTCTGTCCTTCTGAAGGAGCCAATACTGGTCCAGTCACTGGCTCTAAATGTATGTTTCCTACAATTACCCTTCCAAGAGCTGTTCACTTTCTCCTCTGGTGATTCTTCATCCACTATCGGGTGTTTGGAAGGAACTAAATGACATTAATTGTGTGTCTTAAAAACAGATGCCTTTTCAGAGAGTCATAAAATAGCAGCTGCAGCATCTTGGAACTTTTCCTTGAGATGGCTGTTTTGGGTTTTCAATTTCTAAACAAACAGGATGAGTTTTGGGTTTTGGATTAGTAAAGAAACTGTGCCAATTGCACTAGAATCCCCTCATGAAACTGCTTTTCTTAAAGGACAATAACTGTGAAAGATGCTGTCTTCTAGAGCTGTCAACATTCAGGGCTATCAGCAAGGTATTTGTTACTGATATATTAATAGATATTGGGGGTGGGGTGGAGACAGGCTTAATGTTTCTTTTGAAAATTACAGCTGCTGCTGTGGGCACTCATAATAATGAGAGCTCTGCTGTGAAGATGACAGCAGCCACAGTTGTGAAACTTTGCAGGAAACACAGGCATGAAATCAGTTCCTAATTCTTCAAAAAGAGCTCTTCTGTTACTTTGTTCACAGGAGCAGGCTATTTAAACTAGCTCCCTTGGAGGCCAGGGAGTTAAAACTTCTTCCTATTACAACTTTGCTGATGACCAGAAACACTGAAACCGTTGGGAACATAAAGGACAAATAGTAAATTAAAATTGTATTTACTCTGCAAAATCATGAAGGAGATTTAGCTGTCTTTAAAGCCAGAGATCTCATTTTCAGCTGAGATTCTTTTGCCACAGTTGAGTCATGTGATGTGACTTTGGCTCAGCTTTAATTTACTTATCTATAAAATGACGATAAGCATGCCTTCTCATTTGTTTGTTGTAAGCAGTAAATGGGACATCACGTGCAAAGTGCCTAGTATTTTGTAAATGCACAAAATACATTTATATGTGTGTTTGCATGTGAGTATCTACATCAAAGATGGGGTTGGAAATGGTTTTCTTTGTACTCAATTTCTGTCTCTCCTTCCAGTTTCTCATTATTTTTACACTGTTCTCCGTGTTTGGGTCTTCTCTCTCTGCTCATTTCTTTTCTCAATCATTTACATTAAAACACTAAAACAAATACTGTTTTCCCAGCTATCCAGGTATCCCTTAGCATAGTCAAGCTGACACATAAAATTAACATAAAACTCACAAACCTCATCACGGATGGAATAAAATCAACTTCTTTGTTCTCTCAAGGCTATGTAATACATGTGTTACCAAAGAATAAAACAAACACCAGGGGTGTTTTTTTTTTTTTTAGAAGTTTAGTCAATATATTTTCCCAATAAAAAAACACCACCAGTGAAGAAGCTCTCCAAGTAGTTCTCTGACAAGTCAAGGAGATGGTGGCGCCTGTGATGTGCTAGAAAAGCCCCGGTAGAAGGTGGGGGAGGCCCATGTTGCTGATGCTAATTTAAGATTAAAAACTGGAACTCTTGATAAAATAATATGATTCATAAGTTAGTCCATGGTGGATTAAAATCAGTCCCAGGATTCATAAATCAGGAAAAGCCTTCCTTTGAGTTCAGGAGGTATGTAGTTTCCTTGGTCCAACTCAAAATTCAAGGTTGTTTAACAGCATTAGCTGATTGGAACCATGGTGGTGGACACAGCAGTTAGTGTTCATATAGCCTAAGGCAAGCACTGCTGTAAGTGGAACCTATCAGAGCTGAGACCAGTGTGATCAGGCTTGGTGCCTAGGGAGTAAAATTTAGAGAGGTGCTTACTCTTGGCCTCATGCTGGTGTGGGGTTCACATCTGAAAGTGAGTGTCTCGTTAAATATTCCGTCCTAGGTGCTCCAATTTTCTCATCCTCATCTTGGTCCTGCTCTGAACACAGAGATTCAGATTGTGTACCGAGATTTTAGAGTCTCATAGGTAGGTGGGAGGTGTTTCAGGAAAAGAGGCCTAGTGTATTTCAAAGCTGACAGGGACCTTAGATGCCACCTTTATACTATCCTTCCCATTTGAGAGAAAAGCAAACAAAATCCAGAGAAGACAAATTGTTCAAGTCACAAAAATGACCGAAGTCTTCTGAATCTCAGTGTGAGGGCAGCTGGGGATCACTCCCCTCCTCAGCATGGAGTCTGGTAGATTGATCATGGGGCTACCGTATTCATTTCATTTTCCCTGACTTTGTCAATGACAGAATGCAGTCAGTGTACATGTACCTTTACTGGGCTGCTATGTGCTCAGAGGAAGTCAGTGTGGAGGGCAGAGAGGAGGGTGGGGACTGGGAGACAAGGAGTTAACTTTTATGGATTTCTACATTTGGGTCAGACACTGTGTAGAGGATTTTGTATATATCATTTTATTTCTTCACAACACCCTGACAAGAGGATATTTTGTCCCCGTTGAAAAGATGAAACTGAACTTAAAAAACTGAGCTAGCAAAAGGCAGAACTGGGATTTATAGACGGGTCTGTCAGGTTCTGTATCAGTTGGAGCTCTTTTAGTTGCAAGTGACAGAAAACCTAACCAAACTGTCAGAAGCCAAAAGAGGTCTGTTGTCTTACGAAACTACCAAGGCCAGAAGGATCCCTAACTTTTCTCAGCTGGATTTGTCATCTAGTCTCAGCCTCTCCTTCTCTCTTAGTTCTGCTCCCCTTCCTTTTATCATTGTTCTTAGGCTTCGGTTTGACAGTAAGACGGCTGCCAGCAGTTCCTGGAAAATTTCTGCCAGGTTCAAGTTCAGAAGAAAAGAAGAAAACGTATTCTCAGTCGTTCTAGGAAATATCGTATTGTATTTCATTGATTCTGAATGGGTCACATGCACACACAGTGGCCAAAAATAATGTGATGCTGTGATTGGTCAGGCATGAGTCAGATACTTGCTGCTAGAGCCACAGGTGGTATTAATGCCACCTGACGCACATGGTTTGAGAATGGAGAGAGCTTTTTTCTGTTAGCAGAAAATGGGTAATAGGGCTAAGAGGAAGCAACTTCAGCTGGCACCATGGGCTCCTACATCTGATGCCATTAATAAAACCCAAAAAGAGGATGTAAAATCAAACCACTGGGGAAATATATTTGAGGCTTAGGAGTTACAGTGAAACCTCCCTAATATTTCAGGATCGTGCACAATTGGGGCAGAGAAGAGGCATTGTAATATAACCCCCTGAGTGTAGCATGATGACATAATTGAATCAAAATATGTAGGCTTAGAAAGAAAAAAAAATCTCCTCTCACTGTGTCACCAATTACCAGAGGACTAGGAAGTAATATAAATGTGGGCCTACAGATAAAATAAGTAGTTTGTGTAAAATCATCTCAGTTTCATTTCAGGATCATGTTAAAATAAATTCACCAGGTAGCCCATTGGATTTGAGTCATCAGATGGAATTCAACAAACATTTTCTAAGTACTTCAGTGTGTGCTATACTGGAGTAGCTGGTGGGGAGGGAAGCTTCCGTTGAAGGAAAACCCCAAACACAGAATAGGAGATTGAATCAGCAAAGTCAGACTCTGGGACAGCCGGGCTGGGGTGGTGGGGGGGCAGGCAAAGAGATGAAGGCTTGCTGTGGGGCACCCTTGCGGTCCTCTGCTGAAACTGGCCCCGACCCCACCAAGGCTTCCAGGTGCCAGCTCCTGCATTTCTTTGCCTCAGGACTTTCTGTTGCTGTAAGAGACCCTTTTTCCACCTACAGCAGGCAGGAAGAGTCAGGGAAGTAACTTCTGTACCATCCCAGCACCAGCAACCCTCAGCCAATGACTAGTGGAAATGAATGCTGGCATAGCAAGCTCCCTTGCCCTTCTAGGGGTGGGGGTGGGTGGCTAACGCAGGGATTTGTGTTTCAGACTGACTCCCAGGCGTTCCTCAATGGGAGTAAGCTCCAGTTGCCCACACTGATAGCTGGCTTGATAACGCACCCTGCATTGATGGCCTTCCCTTCTTTGTCTCACTTCTCCACTCCCCTACTGGTCTTCACATCTCAAATAAACTACTTGCATTCAATTTCTTGCTTCAGGATCTGCTGCTGGGGAAAGCAAAGACTGGAGATGGAAATTGCTGCTATTGAAGATGTGGATGTGTGACTGTGGACCAGGCAATGCCTAAGGACCACGCAAGTAACAACTTCAATATTGCGTCAGCTTCTGTGCCTACCTTCAGAGACTAGATTGTGTTTTTTCCAAAATTCCAAATAGGGCTTTGTCTATTTTAGGTATTGAAAGAGAGTGTATTAGTCTTTTCTCATGCTGCTAATAAAGACATGCCCAAGACTGGGCAATTTTGAAGGGAAAGGGTTTAATGCACTCAGAATTCCACATAGCTAGGGAGACCTCACAATAGTGGCAAAAGATAAAGGAAAGGCAAAGGAGTGTCTTCCATGGTGGCAGGCAAAAAGGGCTTTTGCAGGGGAACTCCCATTTATGAGATCATCAGATCTCATGAGACTTATTTAGTGCTATGAGAACAGTATGGGGGCAACTGCCCCCATGATTCAATTATCTCCACCTGGTTCCATTCTTGACACGTGGGGATTATTACAAACCGAGGTGAGATTTGGGTGGGGACATAGATAAACCAATCAGACGGTATCCAAGCCTTGAGCCCTTGAGAAAATGTCAGAGAAGCTCAGCAGCAGGAGTCAGGTGACGTCAGCCTCACCTTTTGACACTCTCTTTCTTTATCTTTATGCCGTGGCAACATCTCATGGCTTTCTCTTTTCCCCAAGTCCGGCGCTGTTTCCTCTTTCCTTGCTGTACTATTCCTTGTGATTTTTTCTTCCTATCTGGAGATAACCCATTTCCTTGTCGATCTTGTAAAATCCTTCTTTAAGACTCAGCTCTTGAGTCCTTTCAGAGTAGTGAATGTTTCCCTCCCTAATAGCAGCTCCATATCATATTAAGTTATTGTGTTGCACTCCTGCTGTCCCTCGCTGTGCCTGCACCCAGATTGGAAAAGTGAAGAGGGCAAGAACTGTGTTCATCAGAATCCTCAGCGTGAAAGTGTTCCAGCAGCAGGAAATAGGACTAGGGGAAGAAGAAATTGAGCATCTAGTCTTGAAGTGGGCCGGGCAACACAACAGAGTAGAAAGCATTTTTGAGCTTGCTGCTGGAGGTTTATGCTTGGGGGTCATGGAGAATTTTTAGAGAAGTTGAAAGAGGCAGCCACATGGGAACACGGGAACACAATGCCTATTTAGAACAGAGCAAGTGGCTTGGGTACAGGAGAGTTTCCAGAGGGTAGGGAGATGAAGCTGGGCATGGTGGACCTTCAGGAGTAGACCATGGAACACCAGCAGCAAACATCATGTCCCCTAAGACTTTATAAGAATTGCAGAATTTGGGCTCACTGAAAAAGAATCTGCATCGTAAGAAGATTCCCAGGTGACTGGTATGCACATGAAAGTTCCCAAAACCCTAGGAAGTTCTTGCAGATTTTGAGATCCAGCAGTGATGTGCTCAGGCAGAGTAGCCAAGGTCTCCTCTATCACCTGAGCAATGCAATACAGAATTACTTGAATTAATTTTAAATTATCAATGACCCTAAGCTTCTATTTTCCATTTCTCTTCTTGATGAAGCCAGAGATGACCTTGACTGTTTTTGTCAGCAACTTGCTTTACTACCTTCTCCCCTTTACAGATGGTTTTTATGTGGGAAGCTGCTTGACAGAGGGGAATGGCGCTATATAGCAGTCCTTTGGATATAAGAAGAGGTGTATCTATTCCCATTTTCCCCTTCCTTTCTTCTGCCTTCCCTCCCTCTTTTCCCTTCTTCCTTCTCTCCTCATGAAACACATGATGAATTCACCTCCTTGCGTTCCAGGGATGCAGAGATCAGGTGAAATTAACATGTCAATCAGAAGAAAAAATTCAAATTGACCTGTCATTTTACATTTAAGATGTTTGAATGTATATTCTTGTTTCAGAGACTAGGCTACCAAATAAAAGTTCTAACATAGAATTTTTATATTAGAAATTATTTCAAAACAGTGTTTTAAAATTTACTGTTACCCAAAATTTAAACCTACTCCTGGCTTCCTACTATTTCTGGACAATTACCACCTTGCCACAGCTGTTTTAAACATGGACAAGTATATGTCTCAGAAAATTTACTAGCAGAAAAATGACAGGCAATATTATGACAAAATCGTGACAGATTTTTTACACTGATATATTAATCAGAGGGCTTATGTAGCATCTCAATGTGACCAAATAGTAATTATAGTGTGGATGTTTTAGTGGTTACCTGAATAATTTCAAGCATGACTGCAAATATCTTTCCCTTAGCAGCATAAAAAAACTATTACTTCATTGTTTGTCAAAATAGCCTTGGGCTATGTCTCTAGGATGCCAGTTATAAGTCAATTACCAGCTACCAGGAAATAGATATACTCACTTAGATCTAAGTAATTGAATTCTTTAATTTGCGGCCAATGTTCTTGTGTGAAAGCTGCCTATGACCAGGAAATATGTACAGTGCAGATTAATAACTTGACAGGTTAGTATTATTTTGAATGCATGGTTTCCTGTGTACAGCAAAAAGAGTGAAATGCATTGTTTAGTATCTTGCACATAGTAGGTGCTCAATGAGCCTTGTTGGAATGTTGTCATAAATAGAGCAGGCTTTAAAACAGCACTTCTTCTGTCCATTCTATATGTCTATTCAGTGCTTTTCTATAAATAGTCTGCATTGATTCCAATCCATGTAACCATTGTGTGACTTGATTTTAAGTGCCTTTAAACTTAAAAAATGATGCTCTACAGGAATATTTAAATGAGGTTCAGTTGGACAACATGAATGTTGATAACAGGAGAATTAATTAAGTCATAGGAACTATCTTGCCACTAATTCAATGTGATAGACTTGGGTTGATTACCCTATCTGACCGTATTGCTGGAATTTCTCTTTTAATGCAGGCAGAGTTTTCTCATCTGAGATAGAGAAACTCTTTCCAACACAAACTAGACAAGTGTAGCTGGTATTTGCAAAAGGGATAGACTCAAGAGGGAGATGATGAGTGAGTCCTCCTAAGAAGGGGAGGCTTTCTGGATAGAACTGTGCTGAAGAGGTAGCAATGTTTAGCCAAACAAAGAAGAAAACACTGCTTAGAGGTTAACAAAATAGTGTACTTAGAAATTGAACTTATTACATTCCTACCCTGTGGGTTAGGGTTTTCAAATCCAAAATGAAGCCCTTTTTCTTGGGTGTGTATAATCTCAATTAATCAAAACTCTTAATTAAGCCTTCATTTCTAGAAGGGAAATCATATAAGCTTTGAATCAGACAGAAAAGGGTTCTAACTACATTCACACAAACAACATAGTCTCCCTGAGCCTCTGTCACAGTATTTGTAAAGTGGGTTTATTGTAAAAATTAAATGAGATGATGTATGCAAACATTAGTCACTGCAAATTCCTGGCACATGGTAATAACAATGCTAATATTTGTTCCCCAAAAGGAAGCTTCTAAGATTTGAGCTAGGATTACTTAAGTCTTTAATACTTTCTTGTGCAAGCCATGTGGTATTGCTCTGCTTTTATTTTCTTATCTATAAAATGTGGAAAATGGTAGTACCAATATTATAGAGTTTTTTTTTTAGGAATAGCTGAGAAAAAAATGTATAAAATAATGATACCAATGTCAGGCACAAAGTAAGTGATTGAAAATATTGGGTGTTTTAATTATTATTACATATTTTTTTTACAACCTCCACTAAGTGAAAATATACATCTAGAGAAATCTTAATAGAAATAGTTGCTATTAGTTGAATGTCTCCTTTATTTGAGGCACTATGCTAAAAGCTAATAAGTATATTTCAATTTAATCTTTACAACTACATAGCAAAAGAGATGTTATTATCCCCACTTCAGATATAAGAATACAGGGCTCAGAGACGTCATGTAATTTGCCAGAAACTACAGAGTTAGTTAAGTCAGAGTGACAATTTTGAGATTGTACATCTTCATCTAATTCTGTAGCTAGCACTCTTTCTGCTCTACTACACTACCACCAGAGTGCGAGTGTAACTCTGACTGGATAAGGAAGCAAAAATGACTCTGAGTTGTACATAAGGGGTCGCAGATAATTTTTGGAAGGAATATTTTCAATAGGACAGAGATGAGAACTTGTTAGATCTATGCGTAGAAGAGGTGTTATTGGTCCATTCTCATGCTGCTATAAAGAATTGCCTGAGACTGGGTAATTTCTATAGGAAAGAGGTTTAATTGACTCACAGTTCCACATTGCTGGTGAGGCCTCAGGAAACTTACAATCATGGCAGAAGGCAAAGGAGAAGCAGGCACCCTCTTCACAGGGTGGCAGAATGGAGTAAGTGCAAGCAGGGGAAATGCCAGATGCTTATAAAACTCTCAGATATTGTGAGACTCACTCATTATCATGAGATCAACATGGGGAACTTGCCCCACATTCCTGCCCTTGGTCCTGCCCTTGAAGTGTGGGGATTTTTACAATTCAAGGTGAGATTTGGTCGAGGACATGGACAAACTATGTCAGAAAACATGTGTGTGTTTGAAACTGATGAGGATGGGAACAAGAGAAGGAAAAGGGAAAGGTGAGAATTCTGAAAACAAACTTAGCTTTTATATATATATATATATATATATACATATATATATATAT